>NC_030680.2:7421994-7499494 GCF_000004195.4 Xenopus tropicalis | reverse complement strand
TATCTATCTATCATCTGTCTGTCTATGTCTATCTATCTATCTATCTATCTATCTATCTATCTATCTATCTATCTATCTATCTATATCTATCTATCTATCTATCTATCTATCATCTATCTATCTATCTATCTATCTATCTATCATCTATCATCTGTCTGTCTATGTCTATCTATCTATCTATCTATCTATCTATATCTATCTATCTATCTATCTATCTATCTATCTATCATCTATCTATCTATCTATCTATCTATCTATCTATCTATCATCTATCATCTGTCTATCTATCTATCTATCTATCTATCTATCTATCTATCATCTGTCTGTCTATCTGTCTGTCTATGTCTATCTATCTATCTATCTATCTATCTATCTATCTATCTATCTATCTATATCTATCTATCTATCTATCTATCTATCTATCATCTATCTATCTATCTATCATCTGTCTGTCTATCTATCTATCTATCATCTATCATCTGTCTGTCTATGTCTATCTATCTATCTATCTATCTATCTATCTATCTATCTATCTATCTATATCTATCTATCTATCTATCTATCTATCTATCTATCTATCTATCATCTATCTATCTATCTATCTATCTATCTATCTATCATCTATCATCTGTCTATCTATCTATCTATCTATCTATCTATCTATCATCTGTCTGTCTATCTGTCTGTCTATGTCTATCTATCTATCTATCTATCTATATCTATCTATCTATCTATCTATCTATCTATCTATCTATCATCTATCTATCTATCTATATATCTATCTATCTATCTATCATCTATCATCTGTCTATCTATCTATCTATCTATCTATCTATCTATCTATCTATCATCTATCATCTGTCTGTCTATCTATCTATCTATCTATCTATCTATCTATCTATCTATCTATCTATCTATCATCTGTCTGTCTATCTGTCTGTCTATGTCTATCTATCTATCTATCTATCTATCTATATCTATCTATCTATCTATCTATCTATCATCTGTCTGTCTGTCTATCTATCTATCTATCTATCTATCTATCTATCATCTGTCTGTCTATCTATCTATCTATCTATCTATCATCTATCTGTCTGTCTGTCTGTCTGTCTGTCTATCTATCTATCTATCATCTGTCTATCTGTCTGTCGATCATTACAGGTCAGAGAACTCTGAGTATCACTCATGTATTATAAGGGATACTGTACCCCCTACTGTAAATGATAAGGATATTAGCAGTCACTGAGGGGTTCTGTGCCCCCCATATAAAGGCACAAGGCTGCAGGCTGAGTTATACAGGGAACTCTGAGTATCACTCATGTATTATAAGGGATAATGTACCCCCTACTGTAAATGATAAGGATATTAGCAGTCACCGAGGGGTTCTGTGCCCATATAAAGGCACAAGGCTGCAGGCTGAGTTATACAGGGAACTCTGAGTATCACTCATGTATTATAAGGGATAATGTACCCCCTACTGTAAATGATAAGGATATTAGCAGTCACTGAGGGGTTCTGTGCCCATATAAAGGCACAAGGCTGCAGGCCGAGTTATACAGGGAACTCTGAGTATCACTCATGTATTATAAGGGATAATGTACCCCCTACTGTAAATGATAAGGATATTAGCAGTCACCGAGGGGTTCTGTGCCCCCCATATAAAGGCACAAGGCTGCAGGCTGAGTTATACAGGGAACTCTGAGTATCACTCATGTATTATAAGGGATAATGTACCCCCTACTGTAAATGATAAGGATATTAGCAGTCACCGAGGGGTTCTGTGCCCCCCATATAAAGGCACAAGGCTGCAGGCTGAGTTATACAGGGAACTCTGAGTATCACTCATGTATTATAAGGGATAATGTGCCCCCTACTGTAAATGATAAGGATATTAGCAGTCACTGAGGGGTTCTGTGCCCCCCATATAAAGGCACAAGGCTGCAGGCTGAGTTATACAGGGAACTCTGAGTATCACTCATGTATTATAAGGGATAATGTACCCCCTACTGTAAATGATAAGGATATTAGCAGTCACCGAGGGGTTCTGTGCCCATATAAAGGCACAAGGCTGCAGGCCGAGTTATACAGGGAACTCTGAGTATCACTCATGTATTATAAGGGATAATGTGCCCCCTACTGTAAATGATAAGGATATTAGCAGTCACTGAGGGGTTCTGTGCCCCCCATATAAAGGCACAAGGCTGCAGGCTGAGTTATACAGGGAACTCTGAGTATCACTCATGTATTATAAGGGATAATGTACCCCCTACTGTAAATGATAAGGATATTAGCAGTCACTGAGGGGTTCTGTGCCCATATAAAGGCACAAGGCTGCAATTAGACTATACCATAACTTGCTGAAGTTGTCATAGAAAAATATTAAAAAACAAAAATACTGACATATGAAAATATATAATTATAACCAAAGTCAATGTCCTGTTCACTGAGGCAGAACTATAGAGGAGCTGTAACAGCTCTGGGCTACATTCTTTCAGGAGTCAGAACCAGCAGTGCTGAGAATATAAAAACAACTTTTATTTGCTGATGGAGAAATTCATATTACAAGACTATTTGCAATTGGTTTTCATTTTTTGTTTGGTTTATGAATAACTTAGCTTATTGTTCAGCAGCTCTCTAGCGAGGAATTTTTGCGTCTATCTGGTTGCTAGAGTCCAGTTTACCCTAGCAACCAGGCAGTGGTTTAAACTAAAAGATGAATATGAGAGGGGTCTGAATAGAAAATAAGTAATAAAAAGTAACGATAACAATAAAACTGGAGCCTCACAGAGCAATAGGGTTTGGCTGCCGGGGTCAGTGACCCCCATTTGAAAGCTGCAAAGAGTCAGAAGAAGGGAAATAATTCAAAAAATTTTTTTTTGCGGCTAATATTAGCGTCCATTTTGAAAAACAAAACCGCCAATGGCGAAACGCAAAAAATGGCGTCAATAGGCGACAATTTTTACATGCGACAAATTTTTACGCAGGTGATATTTTTTGCGTCCAACTATTTTTCTCACTCCAAAGGCATTAAAGTCAATGGGCGTTTTTTTGCCGCAACTTTTTTTTGTAGCGACTAGTGATGAGCGAATCTGTCCCGTTTCGCTTCGCCGGAAAATTAACGAAACTTCGAAATGATTCGCGAAGATGGCACTCATCAAAAAAAATGTTGCCCGATTTTGACGCCAACTTTTTCGCCGCCGGCGGCAATTTTTGGACGCTTGCAGAATTTTGTGCCCATCACTAGTAGCGGCTTTTTTGTTTTGACGAATTTTTGCGCCAAATTTTTGTCGCAGTTTCGTGAAAAAAATCGCTGATGGTGAAATGCTGTGAATCCATACCTGGTGCAAAAAATTCGCTCCTCGCGAGGCAGCAAACCTCTGGGATCAGAACTAACGGCGCCGCTCGTGTTTCCCCGTATCCTTGGAACAGGATTCCGACGCGCAGGAGAAGAAGAAGAGTCGTGACCCCCCCCCCGCGCTCATTGTCCCAGCGGTATAAATAATAGAATACGCATGATTGATTTCTATTGTATTATTCAACATTGCGAGGAGGAGATTTATCTTAAATGTCACGCAGGCTGAAGCGGCATTTGTATCCGGCGCGGGGGGCGGCGGCGCCTTCAAAGGGCGATGCATATAGCTAATCATCGCATTATCTGTGTAGCAAAGAACAATTAGTAACTCCGTTCTCCCCCCGAGCTGCGGCAGCGCAATGCGCCTCCCTGATGTATAATCGGCTTCAGCCAATTATATTCTAAATTATATTCTCTATATTCTAAATATATCTGAGCGCAGTCATTGGCTGGGAATATATACAGCGCCGGGGAAGCGCATAACCTGCGCCTAGCAACCAGACTGCCTCCCGTGTCCCTGCAACCAGAATGCCCCCCATCTATAGGAACAGGGTCGGACTGGGCCGCGGGGACACCCAAACCCGACCCTTGCCTACCCTGATGCGGTAAACTTAGGCATAGTGATGGGCGAAATATTTCGCCAGGCATGGATTTGCGGCAAATTTCCGTGTTTCGCCATTGGCGGATTGTTTCGTGAAACGGATTGAAAAATTGTCGCAGGCATCAAAGTAATTGCCGCGCGTCAAAAGAATAGTCGTGGCGTCAAAACAAATAGTCGTGCGTCAAAAGAACATTTTTTTTACGCGCAATATTTTCACCACTTTGCGAATTTTCCGCCGTTTCACGCATCTTCGAAAGATTCGAGAATTTTACGTCAAAGCGAAACGAGACAGATTCACTCATCACTACTAACATGCGCTCAGGGGAGGAGGTCAGGTGGGGGACCCGGGGGGTTAGGGCGGACCTTGAGGGGGGTTAGGGGACGTGGCCTGCAGGGCACCTGGGGCAGGAGCCATGGCAGCGATATATGTGTATATAGGCACCGAGACGGCTGTGGGAATATTCAGCACTCAAGGCAAAACTACGATTCCCAGAATCCTCGCTGCTCCAGGTGGGGAGAATGCTAGTTCTACAACAGGTAGCAATCCTGAGGCTGGCACAGGGTGTTGGTAATGCTACAGGTATTCCCAGTACCGTAACCCGTTACAACCAATCAGTAGAGTGACGAGAGTGACGTCAGGGGGCGGGCGGGTGATGTCAGGGGGCCGGGCAGGAGGAAAGGGGGGTGGATTTATAGGGTTTTACTAATTTACCAGGAAGTACATTGCCAGTAAATGTGTAATACTGGTTAAATACCCGCCAGGTGGCAAGTCTAGGGGGCTGATTTACTAAGACACGATTTCGAATCCGAATTGGAAAAATTCCGATTGGAAACGAACATTTTGCGACTTTTTCGTATTTTTTGCGATTTTTTCGGCGTCTTTACGATTTTTGCGTAAAAACGCGAGTTTTTCGGCGTCTCTACGATTTTTGCGTAAAAACGCGAGTTTTTCGTAGCCATTACGAAAGTTGCGCAAAGTCGCGATTTTTTCGTAGCGTTAACACTTGCGCGCAAAGTCGCGCCTTTTTCGTAGCGTTAAAACTTAAAAGGCGCGATGTTTCGCGCAAGTTTTAACGCTACGAAAAAATCGCGACTTTGCGCAACTTTCGTAATGGCTACGAAAAACTCGCGTTTTTACGCAAAAATCGTAAAGACGCCGAAAACTCGCGTTTTTACGCAAAAATCGTAAAGACGCCGAAAAAAATCGCAAAATTACCGATCATTACGAAAAAAACGCAATCGGACGCATTCGGCCCGTTCGTGGGTTAGTAAATGTGCCCCTAGGGGTCCTCTCTTAACTGGCCCTCATTACAGGCCAGAGGCCAAACAATCAGATCTTCCCAACTGGCCCAGCACATAGGGAAATATACACTGTATGGGCAGCTTGTGTAATAGATAGTGACCAACCATTGAGGGCAAAAAATAGAGCCAGTTCTGGGCATGGGGTAATAGGTAGCCATTGCAGGATTGTTTTGCGAAACAGATGAAAAAATTTGCCGAAGAAAAATTCGCTGCGCGTCCAAAAATTATAGCCGCGGGCAACAAAATATACGCCGCGGGCTACAAAAGAATAGCCGCACGCGACAAAAGAATAGCCGCACAACGAAAGAAAAGCCGCACAACGAAAGAATAGCAGCGGGCGACAAAAGAATAGCCGCGGGCAACAAAAGAATCGCCGCATGACGAAAGAAAAGCCGCGGGCGACAAAAGAATAGCCGCACGACAAATGAATAGCCGCGGGCGACAAAGGAATAGCCGCGGGCGACAAAAGAATAGCCGCGGGCGACAAAAGAATAGCCGCATGACGAAAGAATAGCCGCGGGCGACAAAAGAATAGCCGCACGACAAATGAATAGCCGCGGGCGACAAAAGAATAGCCGCATGACGAAAGAAAAGCTGCGGGCGTCAAAAGAATAGCCGCAGGCGACAAAAGAATAGCCGCACGACAAATGAATAGCCGCGGGCGACAAAAGAATAGCCGCGGGCGACAAAGGAATAGCCGCGTGCGACAAAAGAATAGCCGCAGGCGACAAAAGAATAGCCGCGGGCGACAAAAGAATAGCCGCATGACGAAAGAATAGCCACGGGCGACAAAAGTATAGCCGCGGGCGACAAAAGAATAGCCGCACGACAAAAGAATAGCCGCGGGCGACAAAAGAATAGCCGCATGACGAAAGAATAGCCACGGGCGACAAAAGTATAGCCGCGGGCGACAAAAGAATAGCCGCACGACAAAAGAATAGCCACGGGCGACAAAAGAATAGCCGCGGGTGACGAAAGAATAGCCATGGGCGACAATTTTTTTGACGCGCAACATTTTCGCTGTTTTGTGAATCTTTTGAGAGATTCACAAATTTTTTGGCAAAGTGAAACGGGACAGATTCGCTCATCACTAGTAATAGGCCCAAGTCTGAGCTGATAGGGCAATTTTGCTTTTGGGTTGGCTCAAATGCTAGAGGAACAAGGGGGCAGGGCAAGTAGATGTGTTGGCTTCTCCTATTTGCCTTGGCTTTTGGCCCGGCCCTTCTCACTCTGCCCCTTCCCGCCCCATGGCTCTGCCCACTTATGTTGCCCAATGTCTATATGTTAATGGCGCTAAAAGCGTTTCCTCTATTCCGCCCGCTCGTTATTTATGAGGCTATTTTTTTTTCCGCCAAGCTAATTAGTATATCCGTTAAGAGTAAATCTGAGCTGAACATATGTAACGACGCATGTTGTGATATTCACCGGAGCATATTTAAATTTCCTAATTACTTGTCAAAAGTAAAAAAAAAAATATATATACGCGTTTGGCCTATGCCGCGCTCCGGCCCACGGGGAGAATGATTTAGTCGGAGCTGATTTTATGCCGGGCTGTCAGCGAACGTCGAGATCTGCAAGTTTTACTGCGCGGCGTGCCCTTTAGAACGAGCGCGGAATGACCCACATTCACTAAAAGTCAAATTAGAAAAGAGCTTTCTCTCACTCCCCCCGACTTAAAGGTACAGGCACCTGAAATATAACGGCGACTAATAGGATATCATGTGACCATCATGTGACCACCGGGAATTGAGAAACATTGGAACCTCAATAAATGATGAAATTGATTTTTTTTCCCATTGAGACTCAAAATTAGCGATGAGCGATTTTTTTCGCCAAGCGGGGATTCGCAGCGAGTTTCCGCATTTCGCCATCGGAGAATTGTCTCGC
Source organism: Xenopus tropicalis (assembly GCF_000004195.4). Classification (NCBI taxonomy): domain Eukaryota; kingdom Metazoa; phylum Chordata; class Amphibia; order Anura; family Pipidae; genus Xenopus; species Xenopus tropicalis. The sequence goes on along the minus strand of NC_030680.2, from coordinate 7,492,352 downwards.
GAAACTTCTATGAAAATTTGCCGTGGTAAAAATTGTCACGCGCCCCAAAAAATTTAGGTTGCGTCAAAGTGGAGCGGTTGAGTCAAAAATGGGCGGGGGCACATCAAACAAAAGGGCGCGGTCGCGTAAAAAAAAAAAAGACACAGGTGACACAAAAAACGCGCCACAAATGCACATTTTTTGCCATTACATTCGCAAAAGGGCAAAAAAATTTGCGCCGAAAAATTCGTGAAACGCTTTTGTTGTCCGCGTCTTTTTTCACCGGTGTTTTTTTTACGTGACCGCGCCCTTTTGTTTGGCATGGCCACGCCTGTTTTGACGCCCTTTTATTGGCGCGACAGATTCGCTTATCACTACCCAATATCATTTCGAGTTTTTAGGTATGAATAAGACTTCTGTGGGGTTATGTAATAAAAGGCACTAAGGGGCAGAATTACTGAAACACTAACCTTTCTCACAATATTTATTTCTAAAAATTCGACGAAACTCGTTTCCATTTACGAAAAATCCAAACTTAGAAAATCGGATCTTTGCTTTCGTTTCCTAACTTGTAAGTGAAAGTAAAATCGAATTGCTGATTGGTTGCTATGGGCAACTTCACCCAATATAATAAATATGCCCCTTAATATACACCCAATTACAGGTATGGGATCCCTTATCCAGAAACCCATTATCCAGAAAGTTCTGAATTACGGAAAGACCATCTCCCATAGACTCCATTTTAATCAAATAATTGTAATTTTTAAAAATGATTTCCTTTTTCTCTGTAATAATAAAACAGTACCTGTACTTGATCCCAACTAAGATATAATTACCCCTTATTGGGGCAGAACAGCCCTATTGGGTTTATTTCATGGTTAAATGATTCCCTTTTCTCTGTAATAATAAAACAGTACCTGTACTTGATCCCAACTAAGATAGAATTACCCCTTATTGGGGCAGAACAGCCCTATTGGGTTTATTTCATGGTTAAATGATTCCCTTTTCTCTGTAATAATAAAACAGTACCTGTACTTGATCCCAACTAAGATATAATTACCCCTTATTGGGGCAGAACAGCCCTATTGGGTTTATTTCATGGTTAAATGATTCCCTTTTCTCTGTAATAATAAAACAGTACCTGTACTTGATCCCAACTAAGATATAATTACCCCTTATTGGGGGCAGAACAGCCCTATTGGGTTTATTTCATGGTTAAATGATTCCCTTTTCTCTGTAATAATAAAACAGTACCTGTACTTGATCCCAACTAAGATATAATTACCCCTTATTGGGGGCAGAACAGCCCTATTGGGTTTATTTCATGGTTAAATGATTCCCTTTTCTCTGTAATAATAAAACAGTACCTGTACTTGATCCCAACTAAGATATAATTACCCCTTATTGGGGCAGAACAGTCCTATTGGGTTTATTTAATGGTTAAATGATTCCCTTTTCTCTGTAATAATAAAACAGTACCTGTACTTGATCCCAACTAAGATATAATTACCCCTTATTGGGGGCAGAACAGCCCTATTGGGTTTATTTAATGGTTAAATGATTCCCTTTTCTCTGTAATAATAAAACAGTACCTGTACTTGATCCCAACTAAGATATAATTACCCCTTATTGGGGCAGAACAGCCCTATTGGGTTTATTTAATGGTTAAATGATTCCCTTTTCTCTGTAATAATAAAACAGTACCTGTACTTGATCCCAACTAAGATATAATTACCCCTTATTGGGGGCAGAACAGCCCTATTGGGTTTATTTAATGGTTAAATGATTCCCTTTTCTCTGTAATAATAAAACAGTACCTGTACTTGATCCCAACTAAGATATAATTACCCCTTATTGGGGGCAGAACAGCCCTATTGGGTTTATTTAATGGTTAAATGATTCCCTTTTCTCTGTAATAATAAAACAGTACCTGTACTTGATCCCAACTAAGATATAATTACCCCTTATTGGGGGCAGAACAGCCCTATTGGGTTTATTTCATGGTTAAATGATTCCCTTTTCTCTGTAATAATAAAACAGTACCTGTACTTGATCCCAACTAAGATATAATTACCCCTTATTGGGGCAGAACAGCCCTATTGGGTTTATTTCATGGTTAAATGATTCCCTTTTCTCTGTAATAATAAAACAGTACCTGTACTTGATCCCAACTAAGATATAATTACCCCTTATTGGGGCAGAACAGCCCTATTGGGTTTATTTAATGGTTAAATGATTCCCTTTTCTCTGTAATAATAAAACAGTACCTGTACTTGATCCCAACTAAGATATAATTACCCCTTATTGGGGCAGAACAGCCCTATTGGGTTTATTTAATGGTTAAATAATTCCCTTTTCTCTGTAATAATAAAACAGTACCTGTACTTGATCCCAACTAAGATATAATTACCCCTTATTGGGGCAGAACAGCCCTATTGGGTTTATTTCATGGTTAAATGATCATAGTACATATAGCTTCCCTTTCGACGCGTTTCTTGCTTTGAATTCTGAATGAGCTTCGGCCCCTTTTCGGCCCATAAAACCGGCTATTTTTGCTGCATCCAATGAAACTTGCCGAAGTTTGTTTAACACGGTAACTATCGGCGGCTCCCAGACATTATACGACTCCATCTCCGAGTATTTCATTTTAACGTTACTTGGGGGAGACGCGGAGAGAATACGGAGAACAAAACATATTGACGAGACAGTAAATGTCGGTTCTACGGCATTAGCCATAAAGGAACAGAATCCCCCGTGAAACGATAACTTTAATGATGTACAAATGGATGAGCCGCTCGGCCGGGTAATGGTCGGCGCTGGGTCCCGTGACTGGGCGGCTGCAGCCTGGGAGCCGGGGAATAAAGGCAAAAACTCTCCCTGGTCCCAGCTTTTATTATACGGCAGCATTTTATACTTTGAAGATCAACGGGGATTAACTCAATGTAGCTGCTTCTTTATCTGCTAAAGTTTCATAACTTGTCTGCTTCCCAGGGATGTCATGTTCCAAGAAACCAACCAAATCTGAATGATTTGCAGCCATATTTATAGCATGTCTAGACCATTCCCAGTTACACCCTGACCATTCCCAGTTACACCCTGACCATGCCCAGTTACACCCTGACCATTCCCAGTTACACCCTGACCATGCCCAGTTACACCCTGACCATGCCCAGTTACACCCTGACCATTCCCAGTTACACCCTGACCATGCCCAGTTACACCCTGACCATTCCCAGTTACACCCTGACCATGCCCAGTTACACCCTGACCATGCCCAGTTACACCCTGACCATGCCCAGTTACACCCTGACCATTCCCAGTTACACCCTGACCATGCCCAGTTACACCCTGACCATTCCCAGTTACACCCTGACCATGCCCAGTTACACCCTGACCATTCCCAGTTACACCCTGACCATGCCCAGTTACACCCTGACCATTCCCAGTTACACCCTGACCATGCCCAGTTACACCCTGACCATTCCCAGTTACACCCTGACCATGCCCAGTTACACCCTGACCATTCCCAGTTACACCCTGACCATTCCCAGTTACACCCTGACCATTCCCAGTTACACCCTGACCATCCCAGTTACACCCTGACCCATTGCCCAGTTACACCCTGACCATTCCCAGTTACACCCTGACCATTCCCAGTTACACCCTGACCATGCCCAGTTACACCCTGACCATTCCCAGTTACACCCTGACCATGCCCAGTTACACCCTGACCATATCCACCAGTTACCCCGTTACACCTGACCATGCCCAGTTACACCCTGACCATTCCCAGTTACACCCTGACCATGCCCAGTTACACCCTGACCATTCCCAGTTACACCCTGACCATTCCCAGTTACACCCTGACCATGCCCAGTTACACCCTGACCATTCCCAGTTACACCATGACCATGCCAGTTACACCCTGACCATTCCCAGTTACACCCTGACCATGCCAGTTACACCCTGACCATGCCCAGTTACACCCTGACCATTCCCAGTTACACCCTGACCATTCCCAGTTACACCCTGACCATGCCCAGTTACACCCTAAACATTCCCAGTTACACCCTGACCATGCCCAATTACACCCTGACCATGCCCAGTTACACCCTGACCATCCCCAGTTACACCCTGACCATCTCCAGTTACACCCTGACCATTCCCAGTTACACCCTGACCATGCCCAGTTACACCCTGACCATGCCCAGTTACACCCTGACCATGCCCAGTTACACCCTGACCATGCCCAGTTACACCCTGACCATTCCCAGTTACACCCTGACCATGCCCAGTTACACCCTGACCATTCCCAGTTACACCCTGACCATTCCCAGTTGCTCAGCCCCTCCAGTCTTAAAATTTGGGTGATTCCCAAAAACAATATCCATGGCATGTTGGGGCTACACCCAGTTACACCCTGACTGCACCCAGTTATGAACTCACCATTTCCTTGCTCAGCCTTTTCAATCATCTCAATAAGTAAGGTGACTCATGGAAAATATGGCAGGCTTGACAGGTTATGGCCTTATCCATGGCATGTTCAGTCCATGTCCAGTTAGACCCTGACCATTACTAGTTATGACCTCACCATGCCCTTGCTTAGCTCCTAAATCATGTGCAGATCATGCCCAGCTGGCCATATACTTAAAGATTTGTTTGTTTGTGGTTTACATGGTCTAATGGGGTCTACAGAGACAACACATCAAAGGGATTCTCTAACCTACCTGATTTTTGAGCAGACCATCAGGATCATTAAGCTGCTCACTGGGTCTCGGGGGTCAAGTTAGCCTCAAAGTACTGCTGTGGCCTTTCACACTAGGTCTCGGGGGTCAAGTTAGCCTCAAAGTACTGCTGGGGCCTTTCACACTAGGTCTCGGGGGTCAAGTTAGCCTCAAAGTACTGCTGGGGCCTTTCACACTAGGTCTTGGGGGTCAAGTTAGCCTCAAAGTACTGCTGGGGCCTTTCACACTAGGTCTCGAAGGTCAAGTTAGCCTCAAAGTACTGCTGGGGCCTTTCACACTAGGTCTCGGGGGTCAAGTTAGCCTCAAAGTACTGCTGGGGCCTTTCACACTAAGTCTTGGGGGTCAAGTTAGCCTCAAAGTACTGCTGGGGCCTTTCACACTAAGTCTTGGGGGTCAAGTTAGCCTCAAAGTACTGCTGGGGCCTTTCACACTAAGTCTTGGGGTCAAGTTAGCTTCAAAGTTCTCCTGGGGCCTTTCACACTAGGTCTTGGGGGTCAAGTTAGCTTAAAAGTACTGCTGGGGCCTTTCACACTAGGTCTTGGGGGTCAAGTTAGCTTCAAAGTACTGCTGGGGCCTTTCACACTAGGTCTTGAGGGTCAAGTTAGCTTCAAAATACTTCTGGGGCCTTTCACACTAGGTCTCGGGGGTCAAGTTAACCTCAAAGTACTGCTGGGGCCTTTCACACTAGGTCTCGGGGGTCAAGTTAGCCTCAAAGTACTTCTGGGGCCTTTCACAGTAAGTCTCGAGGGTCAAGTTAGCCTCAAAGTTCTGGTGGGGCCTTTTACACTAGGTCTTCGGGGTCAAGTCAGCCTCAAAGTACTGCTGGGGTCTTAATAATTGGTGGTGCCATCCTAAAAGAACTACATTATACTATGGGCTGGTTCAATTTCCAGAGAAGAGACTCAAAGGGCTATCAAAAGGTACCTCCAAAGGGCTTGTTCATTACCACTGTTGGGGTAAGCCTAAAAAGTCTCCTAAATCAACAATTGCAATAGGACCCTTTGTGGTCATTAATAAATGACCCGGCTGTGTTGTGTTTGCTTTAGCCAAAGCCCCCCATAAACATCAATAGAAAGTACAGTGAGGTCTTGGCTCAAGCGGTGGCTTTACATGCCCAAGCCGGCCCATCATTAATCTATAAATATGTTGTCAGTTCTTTAAAAAAAGAAGTTTTCGGCCAATCTTCAAAGTTTGTTACGTGGGAGCGACTTTGCCTTTTCTCATTAAATCCCTGACATTTGTTCATCGTGCATGAGTGAGGAGATATGAGGAAAACTCCTCGTAACTGTGCCATAATGACCAGAGTAAACAGATGGAGTTATTTTCATAAATCACACATGGTGGTCCTCATCGCCGCGAGATAGATCGGATCCGCATGTTGCTTGGCAACCGCGGCCCAATTAGTTAGAAAGGGCAAGAGAAATAACAGACATGTTTTATATAGAAATATTTAATAATAAGCAAATGTTGAAACCGCGTCTGACGGCACCAGAGAAGTTTGGGGTTTCATTCTCCATTCCTAAAATTACTTGGTTTTTTTTTTGTGTAGGAAACCTAATTTTGAAATATATTGTTTTCTGACTCACAATCCACATTGTTCTACAAAGAATAATGAGGTGTAGTGATGAGCGAATCTGTCCCATTTCGGCGGGAAATTGGTGAAACGCGTTTGTCATGTGACTTTTCTGTCACGCGCATCTTTTTTGTCACTTTTTTTTGTTATTTTTGTTATTTTACACCTATTTTGATGTGACCACGCCTATTTGCATGTGACCATGCCTATTTTGATGTGACCACGCCCAATTAGTCACGACCGCGCCTAATCTGACACGCCCCGAGACGTTTTTTGCTGCGTGACAAATTTTTGGGTGAAGTTTCGTCAGTGGCAAAATACGAAAATTTGCTGCGAATCCAAGTCTGGTGTTGAGCGAATTTTATCGCCAGACATGGATTTTCAGCGAATTTTCTTATTTTGCCATTGGCGAAACTTCACCCAAAAATTCGCCACACACAAAAAATGGGTGTGGAAACCTGATTTTGAAATATATTGTTTTCTGACTTCAAAATCCACATTGTTCTACAAAGAATAATGAGGTGTAGTGATGAGCGAACCTGTCCCATTTCGGCGGAACATTGGTGAAACGCGTTTGCCGCGTGACTTTTCTGTCACGTGCATCTTTTTTTGTCACTTTTTTTGTTATTTTTGATGTGACCACGCCTATTTGTATGTGACCACGGCCAATTAGACACGACCGGGCCAAATTTAAAACGCCCCTGAGACGTTTTTTGCTGCAGGTGTCTCAAATTGGGCGCGGAAAACTGATTTTGAAATACATTGTTTTCTGACTTCAAAATCCACATTGTTCTACAAAGAATAATGAGGTGTAGTGATGAGTAGTGATGGGCGAAATGTTTTGGCAGGCATGGATTCGCCGGCAATTTCCGCGTTTCGCCATTGGCGGATTGTTTCGCAAAACAGATGAAAAAATTCGCAGCAGGAAAATTCGCCACACGTCCAAAAATTGTCAACTGCGTCAAAAAAGAATAGCCGCGGGTGTCAAAAGAATAGCTGTGTGACTAAATAATAGCCGCGGGCGACAAAATAATAGCCACGGGTGACAAAAGAATAGCCGTGCGACAAAATAATAGCCGCGGGCAACAAAATAATAGCCGCGGGTGACAGGTTTTTTTTGCCGCACAACATTTTCCCCGTTTTGCGGATCTTTTGAAAGTCGCAAATTTTTTCGCAAACCAAAATGGAACAGATTCGCTTATCACTTGTGATGAGCGAACCTGTCCCATTTCGCCGGAAAATTGGTGAAACGCGTTTGTCATGTGACTTTTCTGTTGCGTGCATTATTTTGTCACTTTTTTTGTTATTTAGAAAATAGAGAGGGTCACGTCAAACCAGGCGTGGTTGTGTCAAAAATGGCAAAATACAAAAATTTGCTGCGAACTGAAGAAGCTGCTTGGATGAGTAGCGAAACGTCTTCAATGATTACTTAGCAAGTCCGGTTGCTTTAGATTTATTTATACTAGATATTTTACAGAATATTTTCCTGGTCTCAATGGCTTTTCTTGTCACCATCACTCCATCATGCAAGGTCAACACTGGAAATGCCTTTTCACTAACCTTATTCTTTTAGCTGTGATAAATAGCCCACAAGATCCTATTTGCCTTGATCCACATCGGTTCATCCACTCTAAGGTGGATCCATCACTTCATCTCGTTGACCTTTTGGGGACAGGATCTGAGGTTTCTCCTCGTTTGCTTTAAGCCAAGAACTTAACTGCTGGGAGATTGTTCTTAATAATGAGGATCATTAACAATTCCTGTCTTATCATCCACTCAGGTCTCAGCAGGCTTCAGTGCTAATTAAGCACCAACCGAACAGGAATGAAGACTAATCTCATCAAGTAAAGAAGACACCTGAAGATCTGCAGGTTGGTTTCTTCATTAGATGCCCTACGATTCTATGACAAGGCCACGCTTCTGAACAATATTCAGTTGCTTTTAATTAATTACTAATAATAACGCTTTCAAAAGATCTCTATGGTGCTCTACAGAGAGCTTCATCTCTCGACGGGTTTGATGACTTAACTTGTCTTCTTCTCCTTGGTGAAAGATGCCTTCCTTTTGGTTTCCCAAGAAACCTGCCTAATGGGCAAGGTTTTCATGGGAGGTTTCTCATCAATTAAAGCCGCTCGGTGGACCTCCATATAGTTGTAAAGCCGATTCTATGAAGCCTTGTCATAGAATCGTAGGGCATCTAATGAAGAAACCAACCTGCAGATATTCAGGTGTCTTCTTTACCTGATGAGATTAGTCTTCATTCCTGTTGGGTAGGTGCTTAATTAGCACTGAAGCCTGCTGAGACCTGAGTGGATGATAAGAAAAGAATTGTTAATGATCCTCATTATTAAGCACAATCTTCCAGCAGTTAAGTTCTTGGCTTAAGGTGCCCATACACCTTCAGATCTTCAGATGTCACCAAGCGAGCAGATCTTCTCCCGATATCCTCACCTACGGGTGGGCGATATAGGGAGAATCCAGGCTAATTCGATCATTTGGCCCTGGGGGTATAGGCAAAGTCGGTCCGGGGACCGCATCAACGAGCCGATGCGGTCCCCGATCCGACTAGATTTTTTAACCTGCCGATTTCAGGCCAGATATCGGTCGGCCAGGCCTGTCGGTAGTGCCCATACACGGCTGTTTAGGGACCTTCAAAGAAAATGAAGATGCATCGGTGAATTCACAAACACATATGTTGCCTGTACTATAACTTTAGGGATTGGCCACATCTGTCTTGTAAAATACAACAATTGCATATATAAACTGTACACACAGGGTCTTCTTCTTATTATGAACCCTCTATGATTTGCTGGTATGATAAAGAAGAGTAGGAAGAAGCATCCAGGTTGGCACATAACCAGCTAGAGATTAGGAAGGAGATTAGGAAGGAGCACTTAATCAAGACGTCGGCTAAGCCCGACCGGCACAGCAGGCTCCTTAGACGCTAAATTCCACCATTATGGATTTTCCAATGGACAATGTATGTCTATCCGCTTGGTTTCCTAAGTCCTTGATAATATTTCTATGTGTGCAACACGGGTGGCAAGCTTCCATTCAACCGTGAGCAGCGGGGTCTCCGCATTGAAGTGCGTATAGGTTTTCACGGTCCTTTTTATTCCCCAGCAGGGCCGTAATATACAATTCCTTCATTCGTTTTAATACACCAAATCTTTATCAAGCGTTGACAGTGAAATCCATCACACATCTTGTTACTATAACAATACACTCCGCTCTGATCATATTAAGAACCGAAGGGCTTCAGTGCCATCATAATCTGGGTTGGAGTATTCGCGGATATAGCACATTGTGCACCACTGTGTCTGCTTCTCAACCTTCTGCTTCAAGTACACTTTTCTTTATGATATCCATTGCCCCTTGGCTTCTTCAGCTGAGTTTCATGTGTTCATATGGATGGGAGAAAGTATGAAATAGGGTACTTATTTCTGTTTCATTTGTGCCCAGAACATTCCATCTCTGTATATTTGTATTTATACATATGGGTAGGAGGTGCCATAGTGTTTCCCTTAGACAGTACAGTATGGGGGTACAGCTTATTGTGTGCCCAGAACATTCCTTCTCTGTATATTTGTATTTATACATATGGGTAGGAGGTGCCATAGTGTTTCCCTTAGACAGTACAGTATGGGGGTACAGCTTATTGTGTGCCCAGAACATTCCTTCTCTGTATATTTGTATTTATACATATGGGTAGGGGGTGCCATAGTGTTTCCCTTAGACAGTACAGTATGAGGGTACAGCTTATTGTGTGCCCAGAACATTCCTTCTCTGTATATTTGTATTTATACATATGGGTAGGAGGTGCCATAGTGTTTCCCTTAGACAGTACAGTATGGGGGTACAGCTTATTGTGTGCCCAGAACATTCCTTCTCTGTATATTTGTATTTATACATATGGGTAGGGGGTGCCATAGTGTTTCCCTTAGACAGTACAGTATGGGGGTACAGCTTATTGTGTGCCCAGAACATTCCTTCTCTGTATATTTGTATTTATACATATGGGTAGGAGGTGCCATAGTGTTTCCCTTAGACAGTACAGTATGGGGGTACAGCTTATTGTGTGCCCAGAACATTCCTTCTCTGTATATTTGTATTTATACATATGGGTAGGGGTGCCATAGTGTTTCCCTTAGACAGTACAGTATGGGGGTACAGCTTATTGTGTGCCCAGAACATTCCTTCTCTGTATATTTGTATTTATACATATGGGTAGGGGGTGCCATAGTGTTTCCCTTAGACAGTACAGTATGGGGGTACAGCTTATTGTGTGCCCAGAACATTCCTTCTCTGTATATTTGTATTTATACATATGGGTAGGGGGTGCCATAGTGTTTCCCTTAGACAGTACAGTATGGGGGTACAGCTTATTGTGTGCCCAGAACATTCCTTCTCTGTATATTTGTATTTATACATATGGGTAGGGGGTGCCATAGTGTTTCCCTTAGACAGTACAGTATGGGAGTACAGCTTATTGTGTGCCCAGAACATTCCTTCTCTGTATATTTGTATTTATACATATGGGTAGGAGGTGCCATAGTGTTTCCCTTAGACAGTACAGTATGGGGGTACAGCTTATTGTGTGCCCAGAACATTCCTTCTCTGTATATTTGTATTTATACATATGGGTAAGGGGTGCCATAGTGTTTCCCTTAGACAGTACAGTATGGGGGTACAGCTTATTGTGTGCCCAGAGCATTCCTTCTCTGTATATTTGTATTTATACATATGGGTAGGGGGTGCCATAGTGTTTCCCTTAGACAGTACAGTATGGGGGTACAGCTTATTGTGTGCCCAGAACATTCCTTCTCTGTATATTTGTATTTATACATATGGGTAGGGGGTGCCATAGTGTTTCCCTTAGACAGTACAGTATGGGGGTACAGCTTATTGTGTGCCCAGAGCATTCCTTCTCTGTATATTTGTATTTATACATATGGGTAGAAGCTGCCATAGTGTTTCCCTTAGACAGTACAGTATGGGGGTACAGCTTATTGTGTGCCCAGAGCATTCCTTCTCTGTATATTTGTATTTATACATATGGGTAGGAGGTGCCATAGTGTTTCCCTTAGACAGTACAGTATGGGGGTACAGCTTAGTGTGTGCCCAGAACATTCCTTCTCTGTATATTTGTATTTATACATATGGGTAGGGGGTGCCATAGTGTTTCCCTTAGACAGTACAGTATGGGGGTACAGCTTATTGTGTGCCCAGAACATTCCTCCAGCCAGCGACAGCTGTAGTTACACTATTAAATGTGTATTAAATGCTCCATGAAACTGCCCCACAGAGCTTGCAATCACAGCCATCATTTCTGAATAATTATGATCCCAAGATCCTCTCTCTCTCATGTAAATGACTGGAAGCCTTCCTCCCCTGCAAGCTCATTTTAAGTTCTTCTAAAATTCAGTTTAATATAAATTTAACAGAGAAAGAAAAAAAAAAGCAGATCGATGTTTTTGATTTCTTTGAGTCCCCGAGGAGCGGGAGGCAATTTGAGAGTTAAACACTTTAGCGATGGGAAGGGAATATATCTGCATGAATATATGGATTGCCAAGGACAGACGTAAAGTCTCTGTAAACAGAATATTTAATATGCTGCCAGGACTTTGATTTCTTTCAAGCTTTATGTTGATTAGTGATTACACCAACAGCCTTCTGCAGACTTGTTAAAGTTCCACAAGGTCAAAGCCGAGGCACGAGCAAAGTCAGCTCCCATTTAGATAATACAGTAGGGGGAGTATGCACTCTGCAGAAGCATAAGGCAGGAACCTCATGGGTAGAACTTTCTATGGGGGGCCCCCCGCAGGGGTGGAGGCTCAGGGCTCTGGAGATGGTGGCCCACAAGCAGTGATTGCTAGGGAGAGTTTGTGTGAGCTCAGAAGTAGACCACAATTATATGCAAGATAGTAACAATGGAGTAAGATGGAAATAATAGGGTAACGGTGGAGACAGTATGGTAAGATGGAGATAGTAGGACAAGATAGAGACAGTAGAGCAAGATGGAAACAGTAGGGCAAGATGGAGACAGTAGGGTAAGATGGAGACAGTAGGGCAAGATGGAGACAGTAGGGCAAGATGGAGGCAGTAGGAGAAGGTGGAGACAGTAGGACAAGATGGAGACAGTAGGGCAAGATGGAGACAGTAGGGCAAGATGGAGATAGTTGGACAAGATGGAGACAGTAGGGCAAGATGGAGACAGTAGGGCAAGATGGGGACAGTAGGACAAGATGGGGACAGTAGGGCAAGATGGAGACAGTAGGGCAAGATGGAGACAGTAAGAAAAGATATGGATAGTAGGGTAAGCTAGCAACAGGAGGGCAAGATAGAGACAACAGCACAAGATAGAGACAAAAGTAGAGCAAAATGACAATAGAAGGGAAAGATGGAGGCAACAGGCCAAGATAGTAACAAGATATCAACAGTAAGTTAGGATGATGACAGTAGGGTAAGATGGAGATAGTAAAGATGAATGAAAACAGTAGGGCAAGATGGAGAGAGTAGGGCAAGATGGAGACAGTAGGGCAATATTGGAACAGTAGGAAAAGATGACAGCAATACAGGAAAATTATAGCAGTAGGTCAATATGGAGATTTTAGAGAAAGATGGTGAGAACAGAACAAAATGGGGACATTAAGGCAAAATTGCAACAGTATGGAATGATGGGGACTTTAGGACAGGACAGAGACAATAGGGTACAATGGAGACAGTAGGGCAAGATGAAGACTGTAGGGCAAGATGGAGACAGTAGGGCAAGATGGAGACAGTAGGACAAGATGGAGACAGTAGGACAAGATGGAGACAGTAGGGCAAGATGGAGACAGTAGGACAAGATGGAGACAGTAGGGCAAGATGGAGACAGTAGGACAAGATGGAGACAGTAGGGCAATGTTGCAACAGTAGGAAATGATGACACCAGTAGAGTAAAATTATGATAGTAGGGCAATATGGTGACTTTAAGCAAAGATGGTGACAGTGGAACAAAACATTAAAATTTGATATTATTGCCCAAACTAAAATGCTGACCAAAACTGAGAAGAAACTGCAAGACGAACCTTAGTGGAAGACTGACCTTCCAGGCCTTTGGTGACAGTTTCTGCCCTATGTCACCCTAACCCTATATTAATTGATACCTTGTACCTAGGGCTTATGCGTTGGTGGGTACTGTTCTATTAGTGACTGGTGGGGGGCATTACTGTTAGCGACAGATGGAAACCTGCACTGCAACTGGCGGTGATTAACTACGATTATTTTTCAAAGCTTCATATCTCCCAGAAACAACAGTTTCATTCCTTGTATCAGCTGTAGGTCCTTTAATGGAGGCCAGAGGTAGGTTGGGCAGATCATGGGCATTGCCAGGCTGGCGTATGGGCTCCACTATTCTTTACTAAACACTTGAGGGATTTAGTCTTGGAGTTGGGTGAATTCTCCCTTTGCTCTGAGCATGTGCGGGATACAGGAAGGCCACGTATATAGATTAATGTGGGCTAATTGCCTACGCTGAGCTTAATGAGATGTGTAAGTGAAATTAAACGGTGACAGGTCAATTGAATCAGATATTTTCTGATTACAGTTACGAGTTTCCCTGGCGCAGCAGAGGCCGGCTTGGAATAATAATGCAGCCGTACATCCATTTATAGAAAACAAGTGAATTTCTGATGCTCGTTATACAAATTGTGCTCAGGAAAAAACTCAACGTTCGAAATACATACATATACGCCGATAAAAGAACCAATCAGGAAAATAGGGTGTGGGAACTATGATATGGCCTGAATGTAAAGGGGACATAATACCCCTGAGCCTCCATAGGCATTCCTATAAAAATAGTACAGGTATAGGATTCGTCATCCGGAAACCCGTTATCCAGAAAGTTCCAAATTACGGAAAGGCCTTCTCCCATAGACTTCATTTTAAACGGTTGAATGATTCCCTTTTCTCTGTAATAATAAAACAGTACCTGTACTTGATCCCAACTAAGATATAATTACCCCTTATTGGGGGCAGAACAGCCCTATTGGGTTTATTTCATGGTTAAATGATTCCCTTTTCTCTGTAATAATAAAACAGTACCTGTACTTGATCCCAACTAAGATATAATTACCCCTTATTGGGGCAGAACAGCCCTATTGGGTTTATTTCATGGTTAAATGATTCCCTTTTCTCTGTAATAATAAAACAGTACCTGTACTTGATCCCAACTAAGATATAATTACCCCTTATTGGGGGCAGAACAGCCCTATTGGGTTTATTTAATGGTTAAATGATTCCCTTTTCTCTGTAATAATAAAACAGTACCTTTACTTGATCCCAACTAAGATATAATTACCCCTTATTGGGGCAGAACAGCCCTATTGGGTTTATTTCATGGTTAAATGATTCCCTTTTCTCTGTAATAATAAAACAGTACCTGTACTTGATCCCAACTAAGATATAATTACCCCTTATTGGGGGCAGAACAGCCCTATTGGGTTTATTTAATGGTTAAATTATTCCCTTTTCTCTGTAATAATAAAACAGTACCTTTACTTGATCCCAACTAAGATATAATTACCCCTTATTGGGGGCAGAACAGCCCTATTGGGTTTATTTCATGGTTAAATGATTCCCTTTTCTCTGTAATAATAAAACAGTACCTGTACTTGATCCCAACTAAGATATAATTACCCCTTATTGGGGGCAGAAGCTAGGGGTGTAACCAACCAATCCTGGCGAGTATTCTGTAGGTACCCGAGTATCTCCTGGGGCCCCTACACAAGTCATATATTTTTTAATACAGGTATGGGACCTGTTATCCAGAATGCTCAGGACCTGGGGTTTTCCGGATAAGGGGTCTTTCTGTAATTTTGATCTCCATAACTTAAGGCTGCTAAAAACCATTTAAATATTAAATAAACCCAATAGGGCTGTTCTGCCCCAATAAGGGGTAATTAAATCTTAGTTGGGATCAAGTACAGGTACTGTTTTATTATTACAGAGAAAAGGAAATCAAATAAGAATTATTTGCTTATAATGGAGTCTATGGGAGATGGCCTTTCCGTAATTCAGAACTTTCTGGATAACGGGTTTCCGGATAAGGGATCCCATACCTTTAACACGCTTCGAATGTAATTCTACTGGCCCTTTAAGAGGTTTGCTATAAACCAGAGACAACCCGATGCGCTTTCCTTGCTCCGCAATTAGTATTTATTGATTTATTTTCCTGCAGATGCTCCCAGATATAAACTGTAGCAACGCTGATATTTGTACATCTGTGCCGCCGCCCGCCGCCCGCCGCCCGCCCTGTCACAATATTGTCAGATGCCTCCGCTCGATCTGTTTGTCTTACCGTATTGGCCTTTTTATATCCTTCCCGCCTCGTGTTATGTAGCAGTTCTATTATGTGCTTATTGGATCTGCGGATTCATTGTGGAAGTCGGGGTTGGCCCCCCAGAATGTATATTGTTCATTATACGACTCCGGCGCCTGGGTGTTTGTCCCTCGCTAAATCACATGTTGGTGTTACAGCCCCGTACTCGCCGCAATTGACCTCAATACGTTGGCAGGGCTGATAGGAAATACGGCACAATTTCTCTTTCATTGATTCTTAATGGACTGGGGGAGCTCAGATTTGTTTCACACTTCCCTGTGGCAGCTCGGAAATCCCAGGCAAAATACATCAACTGAAAACTCATCCAGCCCCCCCCCCCCTTATTGCTCTAAAGGCAGACTTTTCCACTAGTGATGAGCAGGGCCGTGGGCGACAAAAGAATAGTCGCGGGCGACAAAAGAATAGCCACGGGCGACAAAAGAATAGCCACGGGCGACAAAAGAATAGCCACGGGCGACAAAAGAATAGCCACGGACGACAAAAGAATAGCCACGGACGACAAAAGAATTTTCTCGACAAAAGAATTGCCGTGGGTGACAATTTTTTTTTTTGACGTGGGTCATTTTCGCGAATCTTTTGTAAAATTTGCAAATTTTTCGGCGAAGCAAAACGGCAGAAAATTCGCGAAACGGCGAAAATGAAGCACATCAAAAAAAATTGTCACCCACGGCAATTCTTTCGTCATGCGGCTATTCTTTTGTCACCTGCGGCTATTCTTTCATCGCGTGGCTATTCTTTTGTCGCGCGTGACTATTATTTTGTCACCCGCGGCTATTCTTTTGTCGCCCACGGCTATTCTTTTGTCGTGCGGCTATTCTTTTGTCGCCCACGGCTATTCTTTCGTCGCATGGCTATTCTTTTGTCGCCTGCGGCTATTATTTTGTCATGCGGCTATTATTTTGTCACGAGCAAAAAATTTTTTTACGCATGGTGAATTTTTCCGTGGCGAATTTTCTCATCCATTTCGCGAAACAATCCGCCAATGGCGTAACACGGAAATTCGCCGCGAATCCATGCCTGCCGAAACATTTCGCCCATTACTATTTTCCACTTCAAGTCCAACTTTGAGATCCAACATTTGGTCAGACTGTATATTGGTATTGTAATCTCACCATTAATGGTCTCCACACTAAACGACCCAACCTGCAACTGCCTAATCCGCAACCTGCTGACCACGATTAAAACATCTAAAATGGGCAGACAAGAGATGTCTTCTCCTCCAGCCCTTCATTGTATAGTACGAACCCAAGCAGGAGAAGGTGTTTCTCAGTAGCAATAACTTTTTATTCTCTTGTGCTTCAATTACCAGACAGTTTGATGGGGAAGGGAGGGGGGATGATGGAAACGCTATGGGTTGGATGCAAAATTCAGCACATCAGACCACTTTTCCCACGAGTCAAGTTAACATTTCTTATAATAAGCCCTGGGTTTTTGTTTCCAACGGCAACAGGTGCATCACCATATCCCCGGCTTGTGCCGCACACGTAATCCAGGAACGACTGCAATTTGTTTCGTCAAAACATTCACTCCATGATCTGAAAATTTCAATGTTTGGCAGAAATGTCTGGTTACTGCCTTCTCTGCTCTCCATACAGAAATAGGGGTTGGTAGCACTAGGTAGGTACCTAATATATAGGGGCAGAGACAGGGGAAAGTGTTGGAAGGGTTACTGCCTGCCCTGCTCTCATTTCCCTACAGAAATAGGGGTTGGTAGCACTAGGTAGGTACCTAATATATAGGGGCAGAGACAGGGGAAAGTGTTGGAAGGGTTACTGCCTGCCCTGCTCTCATTTCCCTACAGAAATAGGGGTTGGTAGCACTAGGTAGGTACCTAATATATAGGGGCAGAGACAGGGGAAAGTGTTGGAAGGGTTACTGCCTGCCCTGCTCTCATTTCCCTACAGAAATAGGGGTTGGTAGCACTAGGTAGGTACCTAATATATAGGGGCAGAGACAGGGGAAAGTGTTGGAAGGGTTACTGCCTGCCCTGCTCTCATTTCCCTACAGAAATAGGGGTTGGTAGCACTAGGTAGGTACCTAATATATAGGGGCAGAGACAGGGGAAAGTGTTGGAAGGGTTACTGCCTGCCCTGCTCTCATTTCCCTACAGAAATAGGGGTTGGTAGCACTAGGTAGGTACCTAATATATAGGGGCAGAGACAGGGGAAAGTGTTGGAAGGGTTACTGCCCGCCCTGCTCTCATTTCCCTACAGAAATAGGGGTTGGTAGCACTAGGTAGGTACCTAATATATAGGGGCAGAGACAGGGGAAAGTGTTGGAAGGGTTACTGCCTGCCCTGCTCTCATTTCCCTACAGAAATAGGGGTTGGTAGCACTAGGTAGGTACCTAATATATAGGGGCAGAGACAGGGGAAAGTGTTGGAAGGGTTACTGCCTGCCCTGCTCTCATTTCCCTACAGAAATAGGGGTTGGTAGCACTAGGTAAGTACCTAATATATAGGGGCAGAGACAGGAAGGGGTTGCTGCCTGCTCTGCTATAAATTCCTAAGCATTATGTATATACTATAATACAGAAAGGTCCTAATTGCTGGTGTTTGGATTAAAGGGCCGAGTGAAACCACTGGAGCTTTCAGAAAGTTTTAGGAGGAACAATCCCAGTAATAATGGAGTCCCAGACACTTTAATACCCTTCAAACAGGCCTCATTTGTAACTCCATATTTAGTACACGGATCAGACTACGGGGTCGCTAAGGAGAACGCCACAGACAAGGTTCTGTAAGGCTAATAAAATCCATCCCAGCGTGGGTTCCGGTACAGTTGGCGGCGCCTGCTGGGGGACACTGATAAGTAACAAATTGTGTTTCTGCTCTGGAAAAAAAGATTGTAATTAGCAGAAAAAACATAGATCATAATAATTGCCCTGCCAGGGTCTGTCTGGAGATCCAGCGAGGGGTCTGGGAGACGAGGGGAGAGCCTGTGCCCCCCGCTGCGCCTTTGCGTCTCTTTGTTCCCTTGTAATTCTGTCTTTCAAACAGGGCGTCCTCTATTTATCCCTTTGTGCCTTAATACGGGGGGAATTCTTTACCTTTATACTGTGCATTAAATACATAATGATCATCCCCCCCCATGTCAAAAGAAAAGTGGTGTTGGGGTTTTTCCTTCCCTTTAGGTGAGCCTTTATTGGCTTGGACCCTCCTAGAACCCAGGGATTGGGCCAGTGAGAGAACAGGAAAAAGACCTGGTTGGCCCCACCCTCATGGGCCCCACCAATCCAGACCCAATCCCTGCATGCCCTCCCCATTGATCCCCCGCTGCCCTGCTCTATTGCAGCAAAAGTAAGTATAAGATACACACTCATGCGGGGCCGGCTATGGGTAATTGGGCAGGTTGCAGGGGGGCCTCAATGGGGGTATGGGGGCCCATGGGGTAGCAGCCCTGGTGGGTCTTGCAAACCCCAGTCTGACCCTGCTTTATCCCCTTCCAGTACTAGACATTACTAGACAGTATTAGACAGTACTAGACATTACTAGACAGTACTAGACATTACTAGACAGTACTAGACAGTACTAGACAGTACTAGACATTACTAGACAGTACTAGACAGTACTAGACATTATTTGACAGTACTAGACATTACTAGACAGTACTAGACAGTACTAGACAGTACTAGACAGTACTAGACATTACTAGACAGTACTAGACAGTACTAGACATTACTAGACAGTACTAGACATTACTAGACAGTACTAGACATTACACAGTACTAGACATTACTAGACAGTACTAGACATTACTAGACAGTACTAGACAGTACTAGACATTACTAGACAGTACTAGACATTACTAGACAGTACTAGACATTACTAGACAGTACTAGACAGTACTAGACAGTACTAGACATTACTAGACAGTACTAGACATTAAGGCTTCAATGCTCGAGCGCTGAGGAGAGCAAAACTGGGCACCCAACCAAAAACTCTCACCTCCATCATTGGTAGAGCAGGGGTGGGCAAACTACGGCCAGCGGGCCATGTCCGGCCCGTTGGTCTTCTTAATCCGGCCCCCCGACTCCGCAAGTCTCATCACGCAAGACTTGGCATCTACAGATTGAGGAACTGAAACGGCCAGCCCGTCTGTAAGTCAATGTGACCCCTAAACCAAAAAGTTTACCCACCCCTGTCTTAGAGAGCCATGAACTTACTGCAAAGTGGGGTGCAAAGTGCAAAAAAACACCCAAAATCTGCCATGTTTTTGCATTGTGCTCCCTACTCAATATAATGAAATATAGCTGTGGGTCTCTGAGCTCAGAGATATGGATTCCACCATGAATACACTGGCGGCTGGTTCGGCAGCACAGTATTCATGGGGGGCCCTCTCACCACCTTCTTGTCTCCTAATGTAAGTGTCATAGGTAGTGCTGGGGGCCACAGGGGGTTCCTTTTTTGAAGCTCGCCCTATGGGGGCGGTAAGAACAGGGCTCCTTTGAGCTTGGTTGGCACTGCTCTCTGCACCTAGCGCTAGATTTCCAGTCCAATGTTAGGTTCAAAATGGCTCAAGTGCTCTTTAAATAAGCCCCATGGGTGCAATCCTGAGGGGGAATGATGGGGATGGCCTTTGGGCGCCGTCATTAGAAATCCGGCTCTGTGTCTCGGAAGCAAAAAGTCACCAAGAAATAATGTCTCGGAGACAAAAAGTCGCCAAGAAAAATAATGTCTCCGAGACAAAAAGTCGCCCAGAAAAATGTCTTGGAGACAAAAAGCCGCCAAGAAAAATAATGTCTCCGAGACAAAAAAAGTCGCCCAGAAAAAATGTCTTGGAGACAAAAAGCCGCCAAGAAAAATAATGTCTCCGAGACAAAAATTCGCCAAGAAAAATAATGTCTCGGAGACAAAAAGTCGCCAAGAAATAATGTCTCGGAGACTAAAAAGTCGGCAAGAAATAATGTCTCAGAGACAAAAAGTCGCCAAGAAAAAATGTCTCGAAGACAAAAAGTCACCAAGAAATAATGTCTCGAAGACAAAAAGTCGCCAAGAAAAAATGTCTCGAAGACAAAAAGTCGCCAAGAAATAATGTCTCGAAGACAAAAAGTTGCCAAGAAATAATGTCTCGAAGACAAAAAGTCGGCAAGAAATAATGTCTCAGAGACAAAAAGTTACCAAGAAATAATGTCTTGGAGACTAAAAAGTCGGCAAGAAATAATGTCTCAGAGACAAAAAGTTGCCAAGAAATAATGTCTCGGAGACTAAAAAGTCGGCAAGAAATAATGTCTCAGAGACAAAAAGTTGCCAAGAAATAATGTCTCAGAGACTAAAAAGTCGGCAAGAAATAATGTCTCAGAGACAAAAAGTTGCCAAGAAATAATGTCTCGGAGACTAAAAAGTCGGCAAGAAATAATGTCTCAGAGACAAAAAGTTGCCAAGAAATAATGTCTCAGAGACTAAAAAGTCGGCAAGAAATAATGTCTCAGAGACAAAAAGTTGCCAAGAAATAATGTCTCGGAGACTAAAAAGTCGGCAAGAAATAATGTCTCAGAGACAAAAAGTCGCCAAGAAAAAATGTCTCGAAGACAAAAAGTCGCCAAGAAATAATGTCTCGAAGACAAAAAGTCGCCAAGAAATAATGTCTCGAAGACAAAAAGTCGCCAAGAAATAATGTCTCGAAGACAAAAAGTCGCCAAGAAATAATGTCTCGGAGACTAAAAAGTCGCCAAGAAATAATGTGCTCCCTACTCAGTATAATAAAATATAGCTGTGGATTTCTGAGCTCAGAGACCTGGATTCCCCCATGAATACACTGGCACCTGGTTTGGCAGCACAGTATTCATGGGGGGCCCTCCCACTACCTTCTCATCTCCTAATATAAGTGTCATAGAGAGTGCTGGGGGCCACAGGGGGTTCTTTTTTTGATGTTTGCCCTATGGGGGCAGTAAGAACCGGGCTCCTTTGAGCTTGGTTGGCACTGCTCTCTGTACCTAGTGCTGGATTTCCAGTCCAACGTTAGGTCCAAAAAGGCTCAAGTGCTCTTTAAATAAGCCCCATGGGCGCGATCCTGAGTGGGGGGGAATGGGGGTGGCCCTTGGGCGCCGTCATTAGAAATCCGGCTCTGTGTCCAGTTTTTTTTATAGCTCCCCAGTACCTTGTAGCCCCCTGGAGTTAAAATAAAGAGCAAGTTGGGGGGGGGGGGTCACAGGGATACCTTTGTGCCACTTACCTACTGCCCCTTCTGTATGCACCCCTGCCAACCCACGAGTGCACAAAGCAGGGAGCTCGGCATCCATTGATTTGCTCTACACACCAGGGGTAGGTAGGAGAGGCAGTTGCCTAGGGTACAACAGTGTAGGGGCATGTACCTCTTCTGTCTGAGCCAATGGGCTGGGTGGGTGGGGCAAATGGCGCGACGACCTTCAGTGCTGCTTGCCTTGGGCCCCTACCAGCTTTGCCCCATACATTATAAACACAGCCCATTGGCTCACAACAGCATGTTGCTGCTGTTTAAAGGGTAAGTAAATACAGACGAAGGCGTCACACTCATTCCCTTCATCAGATCCTTTCCTGCCATACGTTAAAGGGGACCTGTCACCCTAAGAAATAATTCCAAATCCTTTTCTATCATGTTGGTTGAGCAAAATAAACTTTACTTACACTGTATAAACTATTTCATTTTGTTCCCCTTCACTCTTGGAATTTACAGTCACAGCCAGCAGGCCGGCGCCATTTTGTGTACCTTGTTTTTAAGGCAAAGCTTTGTATCTCCCCTAAATCGTATTCATTTGCCATCTAGTTGCTATCTAGGAAGTGCTGTATGGAAAGTGAAAGTAATTGTAATTAAAAATCTGAGCTGTCAATCATATATCGCCTGCCCCGCCTATTAGTTAATCATTAGTGATGAGCGAATTTGTTCCGTTTCACTTTGGCCAAAAATTTGTGAATCTTTGAAAAGATCCGCGAAACGGCGAAAAATGTTGTGCGAAAAAAAAATTTGTCGCCCGTGACTATTCTTTTGTCGCCTGCGGCTATTATTTTGTCGCACGGCTATTGTTTTGTCGCCCGCGGCTATTATTTTGTCGCGTGGCTATTATTTTGTCGTCTGCGGCTATTATTTTGTCGCCCACGGCTATTATTTCATCGTGTGGCTATTCTTTTGTCGCCTGCGGCTATTATTTTGTCGCACAGCTATTGTTTTGTCGCCCGCGGCTATTGTTTTGTCACCCGCGGCTATTGTTTTGTCACCCACGGCTATTGTTCATCTGAGCTGTCAATCATATATCGCCTGCCCCGCCTCTATGCCTTCGGCATAGAGGCGGGGCAGGTGATATATGATTGACAGCTCAGATTTTTAAATCCATTTATAACAGGTATGGATGATTTAATTAAAAAAAAATTTGGGTTTCATTTGTAAAGAACTTTTAATATACAGCTTTTTTTATGTGTGGGTGACAGGTCCCCTTTAATTCTTAATAATAATTTGTCACTAAGATTGCGGTTATTAACGAGGCTTTGGGCTCAGACAGAAAAGTTAATTAGGAGCCGCGGATTGTTGTGACCGCAAAAGACGGATCAGCCCGGTGTTTCTATCTGGGTTACAGTGTTCTTCTGTGAGCAGATTCAGGGTAATTAGAGCCTTACTAATGATAGCGCTCGGCGGAACCCTCCTCTGACTCCTCCGGCACCAGAACTCCACTTTGTTCCTATTAACCTGACTTCCAGCAAATCGGGTTGTGATCCCCGCGCCATTTCCCTTAATGATTAATAGTGATGGGCAAAATGTTTCGGCAGGCATGGATTCGCTGCGGAAAAATTAGACGCACTTCCAAAAATTGTCACTGGCATCAAAAAAGACACGGCGACAAAAGAATAGCCACGGGGGACAAAATAATAGCCGCGGGCGACAAAATAATAGCACGGGCGACAAAGCAATAGCCGCGGGCGACAAAACAATAGCTGTGCGACAAAATAATAGCCGCGGGCGACAAAAGAATAGCCGCGGGTGACGAAACAATAGCCGTGGGCGACAAAACAATAGCTGTGCGACAAAATAATAGCCGCGGGCGACAAAAGAATAGCCACGCGATGAAATAATAGCCGCGGGCGACAAAATAATAGCCGCGGGCGACGAAACAATAGCCGTGGGCGACAAAACAATAGCTGTGCGACAAAATAATAGCCGCGGGTGACAAAAGAATAGCCACGTGATTAAATAATAGCCGCGGGCGACAAAATAATAGCCGCGGGTGCCGAAACAATAGCCGTGGGCGACAAAACAATAGCCGTGCGACAAAATAATAGCCGCGGGCGACAAAGGAATAGTCACGGGCAACAATTTTTTTTTTCGTACGACATTTTCGCTGTTTCGCGCATTTTTCGCCGTTTCGCGGATCTTTTCAAAGATTCTCGGATTTTTCGGCGAAGCAAAACGGAACAGATTCACTTATCACTAATGATTAACTAATAGGTGTGGGCGAAGGGTTAATGTTCGGGGTCTTGGTGTTTTTCCACCTTTGGCCGCTTTGAAGGGGAGGCGTATAGGGTTACTCAGTCACGGGTTACCCAATGGTACCTGATTGGAACCAGTCTATTATTAGGGTTTAAAGCCATGGGGTATCAAGGGGCTGAAGGGGCTGTTAATGATGGCCCTGCTACCCCTGGGCCACACCTATAGATTTAGGGGACCACAAGTATGGTTGCCCCTGGCTAGTATTTGACCAGTGTAGCCAGTAATTCACCGGCCAGGGTTGGCACCAGTATTACAAATTTACGGGCAATGTACTTGCCCTTTAAATCCCCCACCCTTCCCTGACCCTCCCTACATTGCCGATCACCCTTTATAGCCACGGGCCACCCCCTGCTCTACCTATAACCCCACCCATTTTCTGGCTGATTAGAACCAGTCTATTATTAGGGGTTAAAGCCTATGGGTAAAGCCATTGGGTATCAGTAGGGAGCAGTAGACCCTGTCTGAGGGGCTGAAGGGGCTGTTAATGATGGCCCTGCTAACCCTGGGCCACACCATTAGATTTATATGCAGGAGGATCACAAGTATGGTTGCCCCTGGCCAGTATTTTACCCGGTAATTCACCAGCCAGGGGTGGCACTGTTATTACAAATTTACTGGCAATGTACTTGCCCTTTAAATCCCCACACACTGCCGATGACCCTTTATAGCCACGGGCCACCCACCGCTCTGCCTATAACCCTGCCCATTTTCTGGCTCCATCCACGCCCGCCCATTTCCTCACCCCTTACATCATAGCCCCACCCCCAAAATGATATAACAACCCGCCCCTAACCCATATTACCAGTATAACCCGTATTACCTTAAGGCATTTTTATGGAGGGAAGCAGGATTTGCACCCCTGATTAAGGCATACTGGGCCCCTTCTACATTAACTGGTTACTAGTGACGAGTACGAATCTGTCCCATTTCACCGAAAAATTCACGAAACTGCTAGACACACTGAGGTCAATGGGCGACTTTTTTACGCACAACAATTTTTACACGCAACCGTTTTTTTTCACGCACAACTGTTTTTCTCACTCCAAATACAAGTTAATGGGTGTTTTTTCTTGGCGACTTTTTTGTCTCCCCGACATTATTTCTTGGCTACTTTTTGTCTCCGTGACATTTCTTCGCTACTTTTTGTCTTCCAGACTTTTTTCTTGGCTATTTTTTGTCTCCGAGACATTTTTTCTTGGCGACTTTTTGTCTCCGAGACATTTTTTTCTTGGTGACTTTTTGTCTCCGAGACATTATTTCTTTGCGACTTTTTGTCTCCCAGACATTTTTTCTTGGCAAATTTTTTTCTCCCAGACATTTTTCTTGGTGACTTTTTGTCTCCGAGACGTTATTTCTAGGCAACTTTTTGTCTCCGAGACATTTTTTCTAGGCGACTTTTTGTCTCCGAGACATTTTTTCTTGGCGACTTTTTGTCTCCCAGACATTTTTTTCTTGGCGACTTTTTGTCTACGAGACTATATTTCTTCGCCACTTTTTGTCTCCGAGACATTATTTCTTCGCCACTTTTTGTCTCCGAGACATTATTTCTTGGCGACCTTTTGTCTCAGAGACATTATTTCTTGGTGACTTTTTGTCTCCGACACATTTTTTTCTTGGCAACTTTTTTGTCTTGGCAAATTTTTTCTGCTGTGTATTTTTGGCGCAGTTTCGGGGATTTTGCTGCGAGTCCATGGCGAAGAAATTCACCCGTCACTACTGATTACAAATACTGCAGAAACTCAGTTGGTTCATCTCTAGATCGTGTGTTTCAGGGGACTGTAACATCGGAACAGGAATCCGTGGGAAGCAGCGCTTGATTGTACATTGATTAATGGCGGTCGGCGACGTGCTGGCAAACGCTTTGCTTACTGCGATGCGGAATGCAGATTTTGCTAAATACGTGCCCTTGTGGACACCCCGGCTGAGACCCAATCCAGCGGCCGTGTTTATCACAACTGCTCAACCTGTCGCCCCCGGACCTACCTGTACGTTCCGGCCCACTGGGGCGCCGAGTTCAGCACCTTCCTGGACAGATAAAAGCAGTAACAAATTGGGAGAATTCCATTCTTCTGCCTAAACCTACACAGCAGCTGTTTAGCCTTCCGCATCCCACCATCAATCTCGGGGAACAGTCAGATATTAAAGGGGAACTTAACCCAAACGTAAAACATTAGTTCAAGCAACTTACAGCCTTTTCATGATCTTTAATGTAATAATATGATTTGGAACAGTTCCCTAAGCCCCGCCCCCTGTTCCCATGCTGATTTGGCTGACTACTTTGTGACTCAAAATGTAACAGTAGTCGCCTGTCCTCAGCCTGCCTTCAGCCTGCCTCCTCCCAATCCCACAATTCCCTGCCGCACACGTGATGTCAATAAGGAAAGGAACATCCCAGTGCAATGCATTGTGGGTTATGTAGTTCCTGCAGGCTGTCTGTAAGCTGCGGAGAAGTTATTACAATTTGTAACATCAGTGTTTTAGTCCCTCCTCCCCTGCCAGGATTTCAAATGATGCAGAAAGAGAAGAACAGTTTTGCCGCTGGATTTCAGCATATAAAATGGGATTTATTCCTACTTTTTGAAGGAAGAGATTACAGTGATAGGGATATTAGGGGTTTCTGTGTTGTGTGGGGCTCTTTAATAAATTTTGGTTCGGAAGCTGGAGTTGCCCCTTTTGTGAGGGGGTTCAGCTGGAACCCGTGTATTTCAAGGGTGCATATAGGTCCTTTTTTTACCGAGTAGTAACCATAGTTACTGCCCTTCAGCCTCGTTTATATGGTATATTTGGTGCAAAACTCAGCGGTGGGCAGGGGGCTCCAGTTCGGTGCAACACAAGGCTCCAATCTAGAAGACAGAAGTTGGGCAGATTCGGAGTTTTGATTGCGCCACTTGTTGAATATGGAGAAGGTGTCAAGTGGCCAATCATCTGCTTCGGGTTGATTCCGGCCGTAGAAAACATCTCTTGTTCCCATTACATGAAGTAACAACAATAATGTCAGTGTTCGTGTAGAGAGCGCGGGCATACATGTAGCCCAACCCAACAAGAAGGACTCAACTGTAATGGCTGGAAATCCAACGGAGAATGGGATTCGTATCAATTAACTGCCCTACATACACACATTCTTAAGAATAATCATTAAATAAGATTTATATTTGGGATACAACGTTGACTACCCTCTGTAAGTCTGTGACTCAAGTAGAGAACATTCTAAAGGTGGCCATACACGGGCAGATTTTAGCTGCAGATTCAGGTCCTTTAGATCAATTCGACAGCTTATCTGCCCATGTATGGGCACCACCAACGTTCCCACCTTATGGAAATCTGGCCTAAAATTGGGCAGGTTTGATTTTCCGTCGGATCGGGGACCGCATTTACTCTTTGAAGGCGCCTATGCCCATCATAATTCGATTATTTGGCCCTAGCGCCAAATGATAAAATTAGTTCAATGTCGCCCATCTTTAGGTGGGCATGACGAGAGAAGATCCTCTCGCTTGGCGACCTCACCAAACAAGGGAAACTTCCCATGTATGGGCACCTTAATGTTATCTTACAGGGGGAGAGGCAGAAAGTCTGTAACTTAAGCAGTGGGAGGGACTAGAACACTCTGATGGAATTTTACAGAGGGTGGGGCAGGGAGTCTGGAACTTAAGCAGTGGGTGGGACTGGAACACTCTGATGGAAGCTTATAGGGGGAGGAGCAGGGAGTCTGTAACTTAAGCAGTGGGAGGGACTAGAACTCTCTGATGGAAGCTTACAGGGGGAGGGGCAGGGAGTCTGTAACTCGAGCAGTGGGAGGGACTAGAACAGTCTGATGGAATCTTATGGGGGGGAGGGGCAGGGATTATGTAATTTAAGCAGTGGGAGGGACTAGAACACTCTGATGGCAGCTTACAGGGGAGGGACAGGCAGTCTGTAACTCAAGCAGTGGGTGGGACTAGAACACTCTAATGGCAGCTTACTGTGGGAGGGGCAGGGAGTCTGTAACTCAAGCAGTGGGAGGGACTAGAACAGTCTGATGGAATCTTATATGGGGAGGGGCAGGGAGTCTGTAACTCAAACAGTGGGTGGGGCTAGAACACTCTGATGCCAGCTGACAGAGAGTGGGAGTACGGTGTCTGTAAATAAAGCACTAAGATGGGCAAAAACCACTGTCATGGCAGTTCACAAGGAGGGGGTCAGTTACGATAAAAGTGCAGCCACCCATGTGAAGCATAATAAAAAGCAATTAAATGTACATTTTCAAAAGGTTTTCACCTCTCTATCTGAGACTGGCGCAACTGATTTCTCTGGTAAGAAACCTTTCCATTCACGTTTCCCTGTTTCCTATGTTCAGTCTGAGGCCCGTTTGTTCCCGCAGGAATCTCGCTGTTATATCTGCGCCCATTGTCAGCAACCGGTCATTTTCTGGGCTTTATCTAAAGAATACTTTGTGGAACGTTCCGCGCTTTTCCTAATCGCCTGGGCGCTCAATGGCAGCGTTTGTCCGGCCCTTCCCCGGTGTCGCCATAAAGGAAACGAACAAAGTGTCAGCTCCGAGTGGCGGCGTTCCAACGTGATACCATCTCACTCTAGAATAGAAAGGCAGCGTTCCAGAGCAAGGGGACCCATTGGCGAGTCTGGAAGTACGCGTAGAACGGCAGGACGCTGGGTTGAATTTATTACAGATAAGAGCCATAAACATGTAGCGAGCGGAGCAATAACGTTTAACTTCATGATTAAAAAATGAATAACTGCAGTGTAAGATCCGCTCCTGGCTCTGTCCGTACAGTTCTGTGTTGTTTGTCACTGCCGGGCAGGACGGGCAAAGCTCAGATGTACTGCCCCAATAAGGGGTAATTATATCTTAGTTGGGATCAAGTACAGGTACTGTTTTATTATTACAGAGAAAAGGGAATCATTTAACCATTAAATAAACCCAATAGGGCTGTTCTGCCCCAATAAGGGGTAATTATATCTTAGTTGGGATCAAGTACAGGTACTGTTTTATTATTACAGAGAAAAGGGAATCATTTAACCATTAAATAAACCCAATAGGGCTGTTCTGCCCCCAATAAGGGGTAATTATATCTTAGTTGGGATCAAGTACAGGTACTGTTTTATTATTACAGAGAAAAGGGAATCATTTAACCATTAAATAAACCCAATAGGGCTGTTCTGCCCCAATAAGGGGTAATTATATCTTAGTTGGGATCAAGTACAGGTACTGTTTTATTATTACAGAGAAAAGGGAATCATTTAACCATGAAATAAACCCAATAGGGCTGTTCTGCCCCAATAAGGGGTAATTATATCTTAGTTGGGATCAAGTACAGGTACTGTTTTATTATTACAGAGAAAAGGGAATCATTTAACCATTAAATAAACCCAATAGGGCTGTTCTGCCCCAATAAGGGGTAATTATATCTTAGTTGGGATCAAGTACAAGGATCTGTTTTATTATTACAGAGAAAAAAGGAATCATTTTTAAAAATTAGAATTATTTGCTTATAATGGAATCTATGGGAGATGGCCTTTCTGTTATTCGGGACTTTCTGGATAACGGGTTTCCAGATAAGGGATCCTATACCTGTATATGATAATTAAAGGGGAACCCTGGCTTCCGAACTCCAGCTTCATGTGAATGAGCCCTTCCTGAAGATTCCTTTGGGGGGGGGGGAACTGCATCTCCAATTTACCCTGTAAGAATAGTCAGACAACTGATCTGCTATGAAAACCCAGGAGGCAGGGTTGAACCAACCCACTCAACCATAACTTTTTGGCTCCATGGAGGCTGGAAAATAGAACTTGCCAAAAGCTTCTTATGACCTAAAGTGCAGTGGATCTAAATCACCATGTTCCTTTCCCATAGGGCATTATTTTTTTCCCATAATTCCTTCTGGGGCTGATTAATAAAGTTTCTATATGAAGCCCTGTTTCCTAACAATGTATCTGCTAATGCCATCCTAGACGCCTTTGAGGAAGAACCAGAGGAAGCCTGAGGGCTAGAGGCTCCTTGTGCAGCTTGGTCATGTAGTTGCTGGACTTACCTGGCCTATAGCTGCTATTTCCTTTCTACAGGATGATTGGCTTGAATACCTAATGTCTGTTGCACCTATTGGCCCAGCCTGTTGTGGAAACCCTGGAATTACTGCCACATTCGGAGCAGTAGAAGACTCTGGATTTCAGAAGAGGCAGGATGGGCGCAAATGGCCCAATATGGAAGCACAAGGAATGTCTTGGATTGATACATCAACCATCATCTTTCTATAGTGTTTCTATAGTGTTTCTGGCCATAAAAAGCCCTAATACTTCCAAAAAATTTCCTTCAGTGTTAACTTGCCCTTTAATGTCTCATACAGCTCTTTATGGAATTATGGTGCACCGGGTCTAGTAGCCTAAAGAAACAAATCAGATATGTGCTTTCCAACATTATTAAATGCAACCTGCTGCTTCGTTGCTATGGGTTACTAGACCCATTCCCCTATAACAGCTATATAGCCTCCCTCCGACTCCCTCAATGACTTTCATTCTCTTCTGACTTTGTCACTGTCTCGGTTCCCTCGTTTAGTTGATTTTTAATCATTTGTTTATTCGTTGTGTTACATTTTACTGAACCCTGATTGCTTGTGCATTAATTTATGAGGCCATTAAATTATTGAAGTGCGCACAGTGTGTTATTAAACCACAGAGGAGGAGAACAACACAAACATCAATAAATAAGTCTATTTGTTCCGTCCTGTCACTGCCATTGGAGGGTGACAGATACAACATTGCACGCGGCGCGCGTATAGAGTCAATCATGCCTCAGCGAGCAGCTATCGAGTGGGCTCAACGTAATTAATTGTCCCTTCTTGGAATTGGCACTCATCATTGAATATCCATACGGCTCGCAGAACCTCTTCTTCCTACTGTAATAACATTAACCTGGAATTTCTACCTGGGGCTGTGATTAGATATATTTCCCCTAGTAACGGCTCACCCCATTGGCTGCTGGCTTGTTTATGGCAGTTGTGTAGCAGAGATAGGAAACATAAAGCTGAACTGTAGGGGAAAAAGGATCAAAATTATGATTACTCCACGGGTACAGTATGGCTCCAAGGGTACAATATGGCTCCATGGGGACAATATGACTCCAAGGGTACAATATGGCTCCATGGGGACAATATGGCTCCAAGGGTACAATATGGCTCCATGGGGACAGTATGGCTCCAAGGGTACAATATGGCTCCATGGGGACAATATGGCTCCAAGGGTACAATATGGTTCCATGGGGACAATATGGCTCCAAGGGTATAACATGGCTCCATGGGAACCACATAATTCCAATGGTACAATATGGCTCCATGGAGACAATATGGCTCCAAGGGTACAATATGGCTCCATGGGTACAATATGGCTCCATGGGGACAATATGGCTCCATGGGAACCATATCATTCCAATGGTACAATATGGCTCCAGGGGGACAATATGGCTCCAAGGGTATAAATGAATCCATGGGGACCATATAATTCCAAGGGACAATATGGCTCCATGGGGACAATATGACTTCAAGGATATAACATGGCTCCATAGGAACCATATAATTCCAAGGGTACAATATGGCTCCATAGGGACAATATGGTTCCAAGGGTATAACATGAATCCATGAGGACCATATAATTCCAAGGGTACAACATGACTCCATGGGGATAATATGGCTCCATGGGTATAAATGAATCCATGGGGACTTTATAATTCCAAAGTACAATAGGGCTCCAAGGGTATAACATGGCTCCATAGGAACCATATAATTCCAAGGGTACAATATGGCTCCAAGGGTATAACATGAATCCATGGGGACCATATAATTCCAAGGGTACAAAATTACTTCATGGGGACCATATTTCTCCATGGATACAATAGGGCTCCAATGGTTTAATATTAATTCATAGGGACAATACGACTCTATGGGGACAATGTGATTCCAAGGGTACAATATGACTCCAGGGGTACAATATTACTACATTGGTGCAATATGACTCCATGGGCACAATATGACTCCAAGGGTACAATATGACTCCAAGGGTACAATATGACTCCAAGGGTACAATATGACTCCATGGGTACAATATTACTACATTGGTGCAATATGACTCAATGGGCACAATATGACTCCAAGGGTACAGTATGACTCCATGGGTACAATATGACTCCAAGGGTACAATATGACTCCATGGGGACAATATGACTCCATGGGTACAATATGACTCCATGGGTACAATATTACTACATTGGTGCAATATGACTCCATGGGCACAATATGACTCCAAGGGTACAATATGACTCCAAGGGTACAATATGACTCCATGGGTACAATATTACTACATTGGTGCAATATGACTCCATGGGTACAATATGACTCCAAGGGTACAATATGACTCCATGGGTACAATATGACTCCATGGGTACAATATGATTCCATGGGTACAATATTACTACAATGGTACAATATGACTCCATGAGTACAATATTACTACAATGGTACAATATGACTCCATGAGTACAATATTACTACACTGGTGCAATATGACTCCATGGGCACAATATGACTCCAAGGGTACAATATTGCTGCAAGGGTACAATATTACTATATTGGTAGAATATGACTGCATTGGGACAATAATACTCCATGGGTACTATATGACTATGTGACTCTAAGGGTACAATATAAATCTCTTGCTAGGGGAATACGAGATTGGTGCTATAAAAACCAACACTGCTTGGCCCACTGCTTGAGTGATCACTGCCCTCAGGTATCTCCTACACAGATCCAAGCTAGGGAAGACAGTTGAGTTGGCCATTATAGACTTGGGGGGGGGTATTTATAATTTGGTCATTTATATTAGAGAACTAGGGGACCCAGTCGGACAGATCCTGCCCTTCTCTCTATGTTCCATGAATCAATCGTTGGAATTTGCTTTGCTTTTATGACTATTTACCTGGTGTTCTAGTGATACAGACACAGTAGGACCAGCGCTTCTCCCATAAAAGCTATTTCAGATCAGGTACATCATCTCCAGGTACCGGGGTGTCAGACATGGCAGCTTTATGGCACCGTATTTTACCCCGCAGCTGATCTTTCATAAGGCATGCTGCTTTAATTATTACAGGATTTATGAATTGTTGCTCCTATTGATTATTTTGCCACCTATAAATCCCGCCGCTTTATAAAGCAGTGACCTTCTGCGCTGCGGATTGCGAGGAGTCAATTAATGGGAGCCCTCGGGGAAAATAGCCTCAGTTTTTTTTTTGTGTGTGTTTTGGTTTTTCTCGCTCTTCTTGTTGTAAAAACAGGTGATATTTATCACAGGCCCTAGTGTCTGCGCTTCCCTTCTCCCTGCCTTCCTTGTGTGGCTTTAGCACATGGAATAACCTTCTAATAGGGGCATAATTCACCGTTTAATAGATTTTATTTTGTTGCACTTTGAGGCTTTTTATGAAGGATTAAAATATCGACTGCCAGAGCTGTAAACGTGTCGGCGCCTAAAGATGCTTCTCAGGGCTGTTTACTGTCACCATTACCCGTCCTGCCGTGTGAATCTCTGTACTGAGCGGCCCAGTCTGTCCAACATGTATCTGCAGCCCTATATGCTACTCCCTACTATACCTGCTATCCCACAGCCCCAGTCCCTTCCCAGAGGCTATTATCCCCACACTGCTACTATAGGCACCATCTCTCCCTACTATACCTGCTATCCCACAGCCCCAGTCCCTTCCCAGAGGCTATTATCCCCCCACTGCTACTATAGGCACCATCTCTCCCTACTATACCTGCTATCCCACAGCCCCAGTCCCTTCCCAGAGGCTATTATCCCACTGCTACTATAGGCACCATCTCTCCCTACTATACCTGCTATCCCACAGCCCCAGTCCCTTCCCAGAGGCTATTATCCCCCACTGCTACTATAGGCACCATCTCTCCCTACTATACCTGCTATCCCACAGCCCCAGTCCCTTCCCAGAGGCTATTATCCCCCCCATTGCTACTATAGGCACCATCTCTCCCTACTATACCTGCTATCCCACAGCCCCAGTCCCTTCCCAGAGGCTATTATCCCCCCACTGCTACTATAGGCACCATCTCTCCCTACTATACCTGTTATCCCACAGCCCCAGTCCCTTCCCAGAGGCTATTATCCCTCCACTGCTACTATAGGCACCATCTCTCCCTACTATACCTGCTATCCCACAGCCCCAGTCCCTTCCCAGAGGCTATTATCCCCCCACTGCTACTATGGGCACCATCTCTCCCCTACTATACCTGCTATCCACAGCCCCAGTCCCTTCCCAGAGGCTATTATCCCCCCACTGCTACTATAGGCACCATCTCTCCCTACTATACCTGCTATCCCACAGCCCCAGTCCCTTCCCAGAGGCTATTATCCCCCCACTGCTACTATAGGCACCATCTCTCCCTACTATACCTGCTATCCCACAGCCCCAGTCCCTTCCCAGAGGCTATTATCCCCCCCCTGCTACTATAGGCACCATCTCTCCCTACTATACCTGCTATCCCACAGCCCCAGTCCCTTCCCAGAGGCTATTATCTTCACACTGCTACTATAGGCACCATCTCTCCCTACTATACCTGCTATCCCACAGCCCCAGTCCCTTCCCAGAGGCTATTATCCCCCCACTGCTACTATAGGCACCATCTCTCCCTACTATACCTGCTATCCCACAGCCCCAGTCCCTTCCCAGAGGCTATTATCCCCCCACTGCTACTATAGGCACCATCTCTCCCCTACTATACCTGCTATCCCACAGCCCCAGTCCCTTCCCAGAGGCTATTATCCCACTGCTACTATAGGCACCATCTCTCCCTACTATACCTGCTATCCCACAGCCCCAGTCCCTTCCCAGAGGCTATTATCCCACTGCTACTATAGGCACCATCTCTCCCTACTATACCTGCTATCCCACAGCCCCAGTCCCTTCCCAGAGGCTATTATCCCCCCACTGCTACTATAGGCACCATCTCTCCCTACTATACCTGCTATCCCACAGCCCCAGTCCCTTCCCAGAGGCTATTATCCCCCCACTGCTACTAAAGGCAGCAACTTCTGTTCCCATCATCCATCTCCCTTTCTTCTGCATGATTAGTAGGTAGATGTAGTGGCATTAGGATAGGTTAAAGCATTAAGCAGCGGTGTAGTTGCACCACCCTAGCAAACCCAGATGGAACCTGACCTATCTGAGTGCAGTCTAGAACTTCAGGATCATTTAAGGTCCACTTAACAAGGAAAAGCAGCAATTGAATATCCCACTCTTGCCCCACTTAATCCAAAACTGCTTAGAACCTGCTTCGTCCATGCAGATACCACACTTCTATGGAGGGCTTTAAGCCACCATATTGTTGGTGGCCCATTGGCTTCCAACCCTATCTCAAAGACCTGATGGGATAAAGAGTCACTGAAGAGGAATGAGTAGAACCATCAAACCTAAATGCTTATTCATGGCCTTGTGTAATAAATAAAACGATGAGCGGTTTAAAAAGCAATGGGGAAACTAAAGCCGCCATTGGTCACGATTCTAACCTTTCTCGTGGCATATCATTTTACAAGATTTTCAGAGGCCGGCACTAAGTCATTTATGTTATTACGCTCAGTGAGGGGAAAAAAAAAAGTAGAATTCCCGCTGGCTCGGAATGAACCGCCGGACTGTTTATTTAATCTTTGTCTTTAACAGGCAAAATCCCCAGCAGGCAGCAATAAAATGAGGAGATGTAGAACCTTCATTGTATTGACATGTTCGGAATAACATTAAAGTGTCAACATGGCAAAGGGGGAAGAAATGTGACCGGTGGGGGGGGGGTGTAGAAAGAGATGAAGGGAGAGTAAAACAGCAAGAGATAAAGGAAAATTATATGAAATAATATACAGTATATATATATCTTCTGTATGTAACCAGCATATTAAGTGGTATTGGCATGTTTCTAGCAAGTTTGGCTGAGTAGGGTGAAAATTGCAAAGTAAAGAGATTCCCTGGAAATAGGGGGTCACCTGTCCAACTTTGACCCAAACAGTCTAGTCTTTGGAAAGAGTTGTCCAGGTCAAAACTGGCTGTTGGTTTTCCAGATAAGGAAATATGGACAGGCCTCTCCTTGATTGACATAGTGATCAGCCAATCACCTGTCGCTGCAGTATAGCCCTGCCCACTGATGTCACCAGCCACACCCACAATGTCATGTGTCCAGCCCCATGACATCACCCCCTCCACCCTCTGACTCCACCACCTGCCCCCCTATCCAAGCCCTGCTGCCAGAAGATGGGAACCCTACCTGGAAATAACGCCGGCCTTGGGGGCTCTCTGTCATGGGAAAACATGTTTTTTTCAAAACCCATATTTTTCATTTCCCTGGGTGCCACAGCCATGTGACCTGTGCTCTGATAAACTTCAGTCACATTTTACTGCTTCGCTGCAAGTTGGAGTGATATCCCCCCCCCTCACCCCCAGCAGCCGATCAGCAGAACAATGGGAAGGGAGCAAGATAGCAGCTCCCAGTAGGTATCAGAATAGCACTCAATAGTAAGAAATCCAAGTCCGGCTTGGGACTCCTCCAGTTACATGGGAGTAGGAGAAACAATAGGTTAGCTGAAAGCAGTTCTAATGTGTAGCGCTGGCTGAAAGCTCAGACTCAGGCACACTTTACTGCTGCGCTGCAAGTTGGGGTGATATCCCCCCCCCTCACCCCCAGCAGCCGATCAGCAGAACAATGGGAAGGGAGCAAGATAGCAGCTCCCAGTAGGTATCAGAATAGCACTCAATAGTAAGAAATCCAAGTCCGGCTTGGGACTCCTCCAGTTACATGGGAGTAGGAGAAACAATAGGTTAGCTGAAAGCAGTTCTAATGTGTAGCGCTGGCTGAAAGCTCAGACTCAGGCACACTTTACTGCTGCGCTGCAAGTTGGAGTGATATCCCCCCCCCCCCCCCAGCAGCCAATCAGCAGAACAATGGGAAGGGAGCAAGATAGCAGCTCCCAGTAGGTATCAGAATAGCACTCAATAGTAAGAAATCCAAGTCCGGCTTGGGACTCCTCCAGTTACATGGGAGTAGGAGAAACAATAGGTTAGCTGAAAGCAGTTCTAATGGGTAGCGCTGGCTGAAAGCTCAGACTCAGGCACAAGGCACTGAGATGGTGCCTACACACCAATATTACAGCTACAAATACATTTGTTGGTTCAAGAATAAAAGGTTAAATGGCAGAGGGAATTATTTGCTGTGTAACAGTGTCATTTAGAAACAAAAAGAACCCCATAAAAATCATTTATGGTCTAGGCACTGCTTAATGGTTGGGCTGCAAAATGGTTTCTACTGCTCTCCTAGATACACAATTCCCTTCCAAGTGTTTAAAAAATCGTAATTTCATCGTATTTCTAAAATTATACAATAAATCCTAATAAATGAAGGCCAATCTCACCCTAATGCTGTCTCATTCAGAACCTGAAGGTATTTGCATCCGGGACCCTCACCCTACATGGCCTTTTGCAGGAATTCAACTCGCTTTATGGCTTTTCCTTTACATTGTTAAAAATATGACACCTTGGGGCGATCAATCAAAGGCTCGATGCCTTCTTTTGTTTTGTTTGAACCGTCTGTAGCAAGGTTTTCAGTAAATAAAAATAGAGATGGGTGGAAGGCAGATGAATAATTAAATGAGCCACAAATATCTCAGCTCTTCATATAATATTTAGAGGCAGACGCACAACGATTGGCTTGGTCAGCATTAAAGTGGCTCTGTCACCTTGAAATGGATTGAGTGACGTTGTATGGTCCATGGTACCAAATGGGCTATAGGACGGATCTCAGCCTAGTTGACCTGCTACCTGGACTTCCAGGTGTATCTAGGAGAGCAAATAGGTATTCTTCTCAAGTCAAACCTTAACTAGACTTAATCACCCAAGTTATTTCTTCTCTCCCCACCCAATCCAGTTTAAATGGTAACCCTCTACCTTAGACCCTCAAGTAGAAGTCTTCACACTTTTTGGGATTGCGGCTCATCTTTGGGGTCCAAAACTTGTGCTGTGATCATTTAAAGTTAACTTCCAAGAGTCCCGGAGATGCCCAACATAGTAATTAAGCCCTGAGCCGAAAATGTTAGCCCAGCTGCCCTAGAGGGTGCCAAACTCAGACCCCATTTGCCAATTCTTTTGAAACAGCCACGTCATTGGCTTAGAAATTTAGACCCTTTGGGTAGGGTCTAACTCCATTTCCTAGAAATTGTGAACCCTTTTTACGGCAGTGGGTTTGCATGACTTGTGTCTTCTAGGCATGTAGGACTTTTGAAGTAAGGACCTGCTGGGAATTGAACCTGGGACCTCTTTGTCATGCCACAATACTCAGGCACAAGAATTGAGGAGGAAATGAGCTTTTATAGGTCAGAGTCAGCCCTGATTGGCTGACCAACCCCAATAATAAGGCTCCTGTGACACAATGGGAAAGCCAGGTGAAAACCAAAGTGATAGAGTGAAAGAGGGAAGAGCTTGTCAACTGCTTTCCTAACTCAGTGGTTAAGGAGAATAGCCAGCAACCAAAAGGTCCCAGGTTCAAGCCTCAGCAGTGCTTCACATTTGGCTACCGAATCTTGTAGATAACTATTCACATTCTGTGCTCTAACTCTAACCCCATTCCTGATACTATAGATCATCCTGGTGGATTTTCGCTGGACTTGTGGATCTTTGGAGTTTGCAAAATGTAAGAGCGCACACCTGGTAATAAATAATAGAGGTGCAAAGACACTGGAGAAAAGCCATTCAGTAACTCCAAAAATAATCAAAAGAGCAAAAAGTATCTGCATACTCAGAAAAAGCAAATACAAAAAGAAAATGTATTAATTACAAAATTACATCATAAGAAACATAGCCCAACGCGTTTCAAACCAAGAAAGGGTCTTTCATTTTTTCCTTGGTGAAGACCCTCTATTGGGTTGAAATGCGCTGGGATATGTTTCTTATGATGTGATTTTGTAATTAATACATTTTATGTATTTACTTTTCTGAGTGTGCGGATACTTTTCGCTTTTATGAATCTTTGGAAGCAGGTACAAAACTGGAGTTTTTGGGAGATCAGTGGTGAGGAATTCTTTCATCTTTGCGGTGATAATACCGTTACAGTAAGTATCTGTTACCATTAGATCAATGGATTACTTAATTTCCCACACTGGATCAGAATATTCCAATAGATTTAGCTGTCTATTAGCCCTTTATACTCTATCCAAAACTGTGGGCATTCTGGGCTCTCTGATAAAGGGCATATTGTTGGCTGTTAGGCACTGCACATTAACTTGTACGCTTATGGTAAATTGGTATTCACACAACCGTGAGCTACACCAAAACTTTTACCGCATGAAACTACATTGGGGATATACCCGAGATCTCTAACCCTCATTGGAGCCAAAGCTGCTCTCCAGATAGCTATAACTACACCTATTGTGATCTATCTAGCCTATCTGGCCTTGATTCTACTGTTGTCCCAAGCTGCCTGATCAAGTAGAGGTCTTCCCAAAATGGACCCTGAGCACATGACTGCTCTGCCTTATATATTTTTACACAATGCCATCTAGTGGCCATACTACAGAACTACATTGGTCATACTTTGACCCACTTCCCTTCTAGAATAAGTTACAAGGGGACTGTCAGGGGAAAGGGGTACCCATTTTGCCAGTCCCCTACAAACTGATAAAAGGGGCATTTGGGGATTGCCAGGGGCAAGTATACATAGGTGCCAGGGGCAAGTATACATAGGTGCACCCACATCTCACATTCACAAGCAAACACGGAACTGATTGACTGGCCCCATTAAAATCGAGGCTTAATGTGATATTTACTGTGCCGAGCGCGCTGCATTCAGTGTGTTCATTATCTTCATTATTAAAACCAATTTTCGAACCTACAAAATGATCTATTTGATTCAGCAGGTTTCTAAATTATTTCCTGATGCAAAATCCTAATTAGGTTAAATAAGCTGCACTGCGTATCATAGCAACAAAAGGGAGAGTTTATTTCCATCATAAATCTGAGGCGGATATTCCATTGGCATCTTGTTATGTTTATGAGTTGTTACTATATAAAACATAGGCATGGAAATGAGCTACAGACACATAACTTGCATAGGGCTGGAGTACACGGGGGGGCCTACAGCAGCCTGATGCGAAGGTGGGATTACAGTGACCAATTGCATAAGGTATAGACCACTGTTTAACAATATGCCCCTAAAATATAATGATAAAGTGCTAAATGCAGATAATATGGAAGCCAGAATATTCTTCATTTGACTTGAAGTCCCTACAAAGGGTTTTTTATTGATAGTAGGCTGGAGGAGATGAAGAAACTCATGGTATCAATCATGTATGGGAAGCATGGAGGAGATGAAGAAACTCATGGTATCAATCATGTATGGGAAGCACAAAGAGAATCAGGAGACCCTCTGCCAATGCCTGGTGAGGAGCAAACTGATGCACCAATGTAGTCTCCAGTTGAGGGCATCTCCCACCCATATACAATATCTGAAAGACAGCGGTTGGTTAGTAGATGGTTTGGGGTTGGTAAATGACTATAGGTTGCCAATGTTGTGAAAAAGGTAGCATCTACCCAAGTATGGACACCTTAGGTTGTGTGGCCCACCCAGAGAACATACTGTAGATAAGGAGCGCCTCAGGAACTTGAGCGAGCCAAAGTTGGGACATCTACAGCATGATGGGTGCTATTGTAGCATAAGACATGTCCAGACTGGGGCTTCACAAATGTAAATAAAAGGAGGTCATACTCCAGAAACACTCAAGTATATGGGCCCTATTGAGTACAGTCTACAGTATATTTCTATAATATAAAGTTTGGTCATTTCCCTATGGGACCATATATGATAGTAGGCTGGAGGAGATAAAGAAACTCATGGTATCAATCATGTATGGGAAGCACTAAGAGAATCAGGAGACCCTCTGCCAATGCCTGGGGAGGAGCAAACTGATGCACCAATGTAGTCTCCAGTTGAGGGCATCTCCCACCCATATACAATATCTGAAAGACAGCAGTTGGTTGGGAGATCGTTTGCGGTTTGTAAATGACTATTGGTTGCCAATGTATGTCTACTCAAGTATGGACACCTTAAGTTTTACTTTTTGTGGCCCACCCAGAGAACATACTGTAGATAAGGAGCACCTCAGGAATTTGAGCGAGCCAAAGTTGGGACAGCATGATGGGTGCTATTGTAGCATAAGACATGTCCAGACTGGGGCTCCACAAATGTAAATAAATGGAGGTCATACTCAGGAAATACTCAAGTATATGGGCCCTATTGAGTATGGTCTATATTTATAAAGGTGTGTATGAAACACTTAAAGCCATGGTGTATATTTCTATAATACAAAGTTTGGTCATTTCCCTATGGGACCATATATGATAGTAGGCTGGAGGAGATAAAGAAACTCATGGTATCAATCATGTATGGGAAGCACTAAGAGAATCAGGAGACCCTCTGCCAATGCCTGGGGAGGAGCAAACTGATGCACCAATGTAGTCTCCAGTTGAGGGCATCTCCCACCCATATACAATATCTGAAAGACAGCAGTTGGTTGGGAGATCGTTTGCGGTTTGTAAATGACTATTGGTTGCCAATGTATGTCTACTCAAGTATGGACACCTTAAGTTTTACTTTTTGTGGCCCACCCAGAGAACATACTGTAGATAAGGAGCACCTCAGGAATTTGAGCGAGCCAAAGTTGGGACAGCATGATGGGTGCTATTGTAGCATAAGACATGTCCAGACTGGGGCTCCACAAATGTAAATAAATGGAGGTCATACTCAGGAAATACTCAAGTATATGGGCCCTATTGAGTATGGTCTATATTTATAAAGGTGTGTATGAAACACTTAAAGCCATGGTGTATATTTCTATAATACAAAGTTTGGTCATTTCCCTATGGGACCATATATGATAGTAGGCTGGAGGAGATAAAGAAACTCATGGTATCAATCATGTATGGGAAGCACTAAGAGAATCAGGAGACCCTCTGCCAATGCCTGGGGAGGAGCAAACTGATGCACCAATATAGTCTCCAGTTGAGGGCATCTCCCACCCATATACAATATCTGAAAGACAGCGGCTGGTTGGGAGATCGTTTGGGGTTTGTAAATGACTATAGGTTGCCAATGTATGTCTACTCAAGTATGGACACCTTAAGTTTTACTTTCTGTGGCCCACCCAGGGAACCTACTGTAGATAAGGAGCACCTCAGGAATGAACTTGAGCGAGCCAGAGCTGGGACATCTACAGCATGATGGGTGCTATTGTAGCATAAGACATGTCCAGACTGTAGCTCCACAAATGTAAATAAAAGGAGGTCATACAACACAAATACTCAAGTATAGGGGCCCTATTGAGTATGGTCTATATTTCGAAATACCTAAGGCCATGGTGTATATTTCTATAATATACAGTTGGGTCATTTCCCTATGGGACCAAACTGTAACTGATATCCTTATAAACGGTGCTCAGTTATAATCGGAGCTTAATTTCAGTCACACGACTCACTAAAACTTGTATATAATAATAAACAATGTACCCCTTATTGTAAAATATAGGGATATGAAAAGTCACTTCCATGACCTCTATATATGGTCATGGGACTCCTCAGTGACCTATAATATCCCTATATTTTACAATAGGGGGTACTTTATTCACTATATATTATAAGGAACTCCTCTGTGACTTATAATATCCCTATATGTTACAATAGGGGGCACTTTATTCACTATATATTATAAGGAACTCCTCGGGGGCTTATAATATCCCTATTAAATAGGGGGTACTTTATTCACTATATATTATAAGGAACTCCTCTGTGACTTATAATATCCCTATATGTTAGAATAGGGGGCACTTTATTCACTATATATTATAAGGAACTCCTCAGGGGCTTATAATATCCCTATATGTTACAATAGGGGGTACTTTATTCACTTTATATTATAAGGAACTCCTCGGGGACTTATAATATCCCTATATGTTACAATAGGGGGTACTTTATTCACTATATATTATAAGGAACCCCTCGGGGGCTTATAATATCCCTATATGTTACAATAGGGGGCACTTTATTAACTATATATTATAAGGAACTCCTCGGGGGCTTATAATATCCCTATATGTTACAATAGGGGGCACTTTATTCACTATATATTATAAGGAACTCCTCGGGGGCTTATAATATCCCTATATGTTACAATAGGGGGCACTTTATTCACTATATATTATAAGGAACTCCTCGGGGGCTTATAATATCCCTATATGTTACAATAGGGGGCACTTTATTCACTATATATTATAAGGAACTCCTCAGGGACTTATAATATCCCTATATGTTAGAATAGGGGGCACTTTATTCACTATGTATTATAAGGAACCCCTCGGGGGCTTATAATATCCCTATATGTTACAACAGGGGGCACTTTATTCACTATATATTATAAGGAACTCCTCAGGGACTTATAATATCCCTATATGTTAGAATAGGGGGCACTTTATTCACTATATATTATAAGGAACTCCTCGGGGGCTTATAATATCCCTATATGTTACAATAGGGGGCACTTTATTCACTATATATTATAAGGAACCCCTCGGGGGCTTATAATATCCCTATATGTTACAACAGGGGGCACTTTATTCACTATATATTATAAGGAACTCCTCAGGGACTTATAATATCCCTATATGTTACAATAGGGGGCACTTTATTAACTATATATTATAAGGAACTCCTCGGGGGCTTATAATATCCCTATATGTTACAATAGGGGGCACTTTATTCACTATATATTATAAGGAACTCCTCGGGGGCTTATAATATCCCTATATGTTACAACAGGGGGCACTTTATTCACTATATATTATAAGGAACTCCTCAGGGACTTATAATATCCCTATATGTTACAATAGGGGGCACTTTATTCACTATATATTATAAGGAACTCCTCAGGGACTTATAATATCCCTATATGTTAGAATAGGGGGCACTTTATTCACTATATATTATAAGGAACTCCTCGGGGGCTTATAATATCCCTATATGTTACAATAGGGGGTACTTTATTAACTATATATTATAAGGAACTCCTCGGGGGCTTATAATATCCCTATATGTTACAATAGGGGGTACTTTATTAACTATATATTATAAGGAACTCCTCGGGGGCTTATAATATCCCTATATGTTACAATAGGGGGCACTTTATTCACTATATATTATAAGGAACTCCTCTGGGACTTATAATATCCC
The DNA here is from genome assembly GCF_000004195.4 of Xenopus tropicalis. Classification (NCBI taxonomy): domain Eukaryota; kingdom Metazoa; phylum Chordata; class Amphibia; order Anura; family Pipidae; genus Xenopus; species Xenopus tropicalis. Next base: position 7,447,924 of record NC_030680.2, on the reverse strand, counting down.
TATATGTTACAATAGGGGGCACTTTATTCACTATATATTATAAGGAACTCCTCTGGGACTTATAATGTCCCTATATGTTACAATAGGGGGCACTTTATTCACTATATATTATAAGGAACCCCTCAGGGGCTTATAATATCCCTATATGTTACAATAGGGGGTACTTTATTAATTAATTAATAAATATATTAGAGTTATTAAAGGCCATTAGTGATATAATGAGATAACATTATCTTAATGGATAATGTGATACACTACATTAATTTGCACGATTTAATGGTTTGATAAATATTCCTTATTTTCTTTGCAAGGGAACCTTTTTTAACACCTCGCCCCTGAGGGTTTAGTTGCCCTTTAATGGGGAACACACCATTAAATCACTCTGGTTTTTTGGGCGGCTCATGTGATGCATTTCCCTATAGATTTATATTTACTCTACAAACCGGTTTCCCCCTTTACATGATTTGTAGCGGGTAATTACCAGTTTGTCCATACTCATTCATTTTACTATCATCTAAATCAATACGGGTTTCAAGAGGATTCTAAATCCTCGCTTTTATTTGCGGGAATATACGGCGGCCCTTTACATTTTAATTACAATAGTTAGTGCATCTCAATAGCCCTAATTACACAGGATTCATGGCCGGGGGGTACCGGCGCACATATACACTATATATATGAATGGGCGGATGGTTCTGTGTGGATAAAAGGCCAACTGTAAGCAACTTTTCAATTGGTCTTCATTATTCATTATCTTTTAGTTGGGATCAAGTACAGGTACTGTTTTATTATTACAGAGAAAAGGGAATCATTTAACCATTAAATAAACCCAATAGGGCTGTTCTGCCCCAATAAGGGGTAATTATATCTTAGTTGGGATCAAGTACAGGTACTGTTTTATTATTACAGAGAAAAGGGAATCATTTAACCATGAAATAAACCCAATAGGGCTGTTCTGCCCCCAATAAGGGGTAATTATATCTTAGTTGGGATCAAGTACAGGTACTGTTTTATTATTACAGAGAAAAGGGAATCATTTAACCATGAAATAAACCCAATAGGGCTGTTCTGCCCCAATAAGGGGTAATTATATCTTAGTTGGGATCAAGTACAGGTACTGTTTTATTATTACAGAGAAAAGGGAATCATTTAACCATGAAATAAACCCAATAGGGCTGTTCTGCCCCCAATAAGGGGTAATTATATCTTAGTTGGGATCAAGTACAGGTACTGTTTTATTATTACAGAGAAAAGGGAATCATTTAAACATTAAATAAACCCAATAGGGCTGTTCTGCCCCCAATAAGGGGTAATTATATCTTAGTTGGGATCAAGTACAGGTACTGTTTTATTATTACAGAGAAAAGGGAATCATTTAACCATGAAATAAACCCAATAGGGCTGTTCTGCCCCAATAAGGGGTAATTATATCTTAGTTGGGATCAAGTACAGGTACTGTTTTATTATTACAGAGAAAAGGGAATCATTTAACCATGAAATAATCCCAATAGGGCTGTTCTGCCCCAATAAGGGGTAATTATATCTTAGTTGGGATCAAGTACAGGTACTGTTTTATTATTACAGAGAAAAGGGAATCATTTAACCATTAAATAAACCCAATAGGGCTGTTCTGCCCCCAATAAGGGGTAATTATATCTTAGTTGGGATCAAGTACAGGTACTGTTTTATTATTACAGAGAAAAGGGAATCATTTAACCATTAAATAAACCCAATAGGGCTGTTCTGCCCCAATAAGGGGTAATTATATCTTAGTTGGGATCAAGTACAGGTCTTTTATTATTACAGAGAAAAGGGAAATCATTTTGAAAAATCTAAATTATTTGCTTATAATGGAGTCTATGGAAGATGGCCTTTCCATTATTTGGAACTTTCTGGATAATGGGTTTCCGGATAAGGGATCCCATACCTGTACTTATTTTTCTATTCAAGTCCCTCTTCTATTCATATATCAGTCTTTCATTCAAACCACACCCTGGTTGCTAGGGTATTTGGATCCTAGCAACCAGACAGCTGCTGAAACTCCAAATGGGAGAGCTGCAGAAGAAAAACTGAAATAACTAAAAAAAAATACAAATCAAAAATGGAGACCAATTGCAAACTGTCTCAGAATATGACTACATCATATTAAAGTTAACTCCAAGGTGAACAACCCTCTTTAAATTAATTATATCTACTTCATTGTGCTACAAATGTTTTTAAAAACTTGAATTTCATTAATTATTATATTATCTCGTTACATTCTCAACTGGTTCCATGCCATAGCATGATGTAGAGAGTAATATTCTTAGCCAATTTGCAATTGGTCTTCATTTTTTATTATTTGTAGTTTGTTAGTTATTTCACTTTTTGTTCAGCAGCTCTTCAGTTTGGAGTTTCAGCAGTTATCTGGTTGCTAGGGTTGAAATTACCTTAGAAACCAGGCAGTGGTTTGAATGAGAGACTGAAATATGAATAGGAGAGGGGCTGAATAGAAAGATAAGGAATAAAAAGTAACAATAACAATAAAACTGGAGCCTCACAGAGCAAAAGGTTTTGGCTGCCGGGGTCAGTGACCCCCATTTCAAAGTTGGAAACAGTCTGGCAACTAATTACAAAAAACTATAACAAACAAATAATGAAGACCAATTGCAAAGTTGTTAAGAATAGGACATTCTATAACATACTTAAATCTGTTAAATACAAATCTATATTGGAATATGCACCCACTACCCCCAGATTGTGTCCCCCCTGAATATTCTCCGCAGCAGAGCAATTGAATATGCAGCTTTCGGGAATAACGAGGGGTGTTTCTTTCTAACGAGCAATTAACAGTCGCCGCATTTGCTGCTTGTTAAAAAGATACAATGTGCACTTATTCCAACGAGCGCGCTGTAATGTTTTACATTCTGTGTTCTCTGGAAGCAGTAAATGCCTTGAACGCTCTGTTATAGCATTGTTATTAGATATATACTGCACGCCCTATTGGTAAAGGGGCTAGGACTTCCTATTGGCTAAAGGGGCTAGGACATTCTATTGGCTAAAGGGGCTAGGATGCCCTATTGACTAAAGGGGTAGGACATCTTATTAACTAACGGGACTAGGATGTCCTATTGGCTGAAGGGGCTAGGTTGTCCTATTGGCTGAAGGGGCTAGGTTGTCCTATTGGCTAAAGGGGCTAGGACATCCTGTTGGCTAAAGGGGCTACGTTGTCCTATTGGCTAAAGGGGCTAGGACATCCTGTTGGCTAAAGGGGCTAGGACATCCTGTTGGCTAAAGGGGCTAGGTTGTCCTAATGGCTAAAAGGGCTAGGAACTCCTATTGGCTAAAGGGGCTAGGAACTCCTATTGGCTAAAGGGGCTAGGAACTCCTATTGGCTAATGAGGCTAGGACATCCTGTTGGCTAAAGGGACTTGGTCGTCCTATTGGCTAAAAGGGCTAGGACATCCTATTGGCTAAAGGGGCTAGGACGTCCTATTGGCTAAAGGGGCTAGGACGTCCTATTGGCTAAAGGGGTAGGACGTCCTTTTGGCTAAAGGGGTAGGAAGTCCTATTGGCTAGAGGGGTAGGATGTCCTATTGGCTAAAGGGGTAGGACATCATATTGGCTAAAGGGGCTAGGTCGTCCTATTGGCAAAAGGGGTAGGACATCCTATTGGCTAAAGGGGCTAGAACATCCTATTGGTTAAAGGGGCTAGGACGTCCTATTGGCTAAAGGGGCTAGGTCGTCCTATTGCCTGAAGGGGTAGGATGTCCTATTGGCTAAAGGGGTAGGACATCCTATTGACTAAAGGGGCTAGGACGTCCTATTGGTTAAAGGGGCTGAGTCGTCCTATTGGCTGAAGGGGTAGGATGTCCTATTGGCTAAAGGGGTAGGACATCCTATTGACTAAAGGGGCTAGGATGTCCTATTGGCTAAAGCGGCTAGGACATCCTATTGGCTAAAGGGGCTAGGACATCCTATTGGCTAAAGGGGCTAGGACATCCTATTGGCTGAAGGGGCTAGGATGCCCTATTGGCTAAGGGGGCTGGGGCATGTGCAACCATCTCATGGGTACAGAATATGGAGTAGACTCAATGTCTCCCCCAAAAGGGGATGTCCACCTTTGAATTAACTTTTAGTATGATGTAAAGAGTAATATTCTGAGACCATTTGCAATTGGTCTTCATTTTTTTTTGTAGTTATTTCCCTTTTTGTTCAGCAGCTCTCCATTTTATTTTAGCAGCTATCTGGTTGCTAGGGTCCAAGTTACCTTAGCAGCCAAAGAGTGTGTTGAATGAGAGACTGGTACATGAATAGCAGAGGGATTGAATAGGAAAATGAGTAATAAAAAGTAACAATAACAATAAAACTGGAGCCTCACAGAGCAATAGGTTTTGGCTGCCGGGGTCAGTGACCCCCATTTGAAAGCTGCAAAGAGAAGAAGAAGGCGAATGAGCTCCGTTGGCCCTGAACAGGTTGGGCCCCACTTTCTGCAGTGAAACTTATCAATAGAAGGAGGAATCGATCCGTGCCATCCTCCTATCAATCCGCTCTTGTCAATAGGAAGAGGCACATTCCACAAGAGGTTCAATTAATTCCTCTGTCCGCTAATTATTGACAGTGCCATATTCTAATGGAAATGTAAAAAAGGCTCACGTGCGGTATGATCACATGTCAATGGTCTATGATAATGAAGGACAGCTAATCAATAGCTTAGCGTGTACACCGTGAAGGACAACCGGTCAATAGCAGAAAGCCGAGCTAATGACTGATAGCTCAGTAATGTAGAATATAGACGCCCTCAAGCAGAATATACTTTACTTTTCACATTGTGAACAGAACAAGTGCTCAGTGGTCCCAGGAAACCATGATGTTTAGCTTCCTGGTTGTGTAACCCATAGCAACCAATCAGCAGTTCCTTAGTCATTGACTGTTGATTGGTTGCTATGAGTTAGAGCAGGTCCCCAACCTTTTATACCCGTGACCCACATTCAAGTGTAAAAAAGAGCATGGCAAATATGCCTGGGGTGCAAAAAAAGGACTGTGATTGGCTATTTGGTAGCCCCTATGTCAACTGGCAGCCTACAGTACACCGGGTTTTGATGCAACCAAAACTCCAAGCAAGAAATTCAAAAATATCTTCTTTAGGCCACTGGGGGCAACATCCATGGGGGCTGATGAGCAACATGTTGCTCCTGAGCTACTGGTTGGGGCTCGTGGAGTTAGGGATAAGCCTATCTTTGGTCTAAATTGATCAGTGGAACCCCAACTGTGAGTCTGATCCCCAACATCACTGCCCAACCTCACTAATGCCCTTGTGGCTGAATGGGAGCAACTCCCAGCAACACTGTCCCAACATCTAGTGGGAACTTTCCCAGAAGGGTAGGGGCAGTTATAGCAGGTAGGGTTGGGCAACCCAACTGAACCCCTGTGGGATGGAACCCCGACTGTGAGCCTGATCCCCAACATCAGTGCCCAACCTCACTAATGCCCTTGTGGCTGAATGGGAGCAACTCCCAGCAACACTGTCCCAACATCTAGTGGGAACCTTCCCAGAAGGGCAGGGGCAGTTATAGCAGGTAGGGTTGGGCAACCCAACTGAACCCCTGTGGGATGGAACCCCGACTGTGAGCCTGATCCCCAACATCACTGCCCAACCTCACTAATGCCCTTGTGGCTGAATGGGAGCAACTCTCAGCATCAATGTCCCAACATCTAGTGGGAACAAATTCCAGAACCTAGTGAGAACCTTTGTTCCAGAACCTAGTGAGAACCTTCTCAGAAGAGCAGAAGGTTAAGGCTGCAAAGAGAAAACCAACTTTCATGGATGTTGGATGGGGAGGTGACCACAACTTTTGACCATAGAGGTGCACTACAGCCTTGAGATACAGTGAGAACCACTGAAGTTGGCATTGATGATATTGCCTCTGTAGAGGGATCACATCAACATATTGTCCTATGGTATCTTCCACCCAAAATCAGAGTTGACCAGAAGAGAAGTATGAGCTTGCCCTGGTTGGTTGCTTACCTTAGACTCACTAGGTCTGCCATCAGCTCCAGGGTTCCATTATGGCCGCAACATTTTAATATCATCGGCCTAATAAATGAACCCCCATGAACAGCAGCGCATTGCGACATCAACTGGAATTTATCGAAGGCAAGTCGGCGCGACGTCCAGAACAGACATATTTTTTCTATCATTTCTCAAGTTTATTATCCAGTAATTTTCCGTAACTAGCACAGGGGCTCGTAAAAAAATAAATAAAATAAAAAATTATAATCAATTTCAGGCTGAAATTGCTAAATCGTTAGTCAATTTGTAAAAAAATATAGAGCTTGCATATTTTAAAAGATGCCTGTTTCATCAGGACGGAAGAAATTGTGCTTGACGTGTTTATTGGGCGGCCGGGTCGGGGGGCAGGGCTACTGAGAACGTAACTTTGCTTTACTGCGTGTGGATTTCTTTATGAAATTGCAGATTTACTCGAGGTGTATTTACTCATTTTTTAAGCTTTTAATCCTCTTTGATCACTTTTGAATGCACTTTTATGTGCTTTTCGGATTATCCCGTGCCGCCTTCTGCTGGCGTCAGTACATTAGAGCACTACATAAAATTGCCGGAATGCGTAAATATGTAAAAAAACTGTCGGCAAATATTAGTCACGGAAAGAATTGGCATTTAGTGTAAATTGGCTGCCCTAGTTAGCCCTCTACAGATCTTCAGGAGTAGTCTGAAATCAGGGGTCCTCAAGCTAAGGTCGACGGGCCGGATACGGCCCCCCAAGGTCATTTACCCGGCCCCTGCCCCCATTGCATCTTCTCCCCTGGCTACTACCTGTCTGCCTCAGCGTGGACCTCAGCCCCAGAAAGTCACATAACTGCGTCCTACCGGCCAACGCTAATGGCGCTCCATAGCTTGAGGACTAACTATGGTTCAGCCCCCCAACAGTCTAAGGACCCCCTGTTTAAAAAGTTTGAAGACCCCTGCCTTAAATCTTTCTGTGGGCCTGAAATCTTTCGATGAATGGATATATATACATTTATCCGCAGGCCAGACACCTTTGTTATGTGAAAAATGATTAGCAATACACTCCATGCACAAAGCTTGCATGGGGTCTAGTAACCCATAGCAACCAAGATGATCAAAGGGCTCATTTACGACCAGAACCTCAGTTGCTACCATCCAAAAATGGACACGGTCATTCCGTAGATTTCTCCCATAATTCTGTTATTCTATCAGCCAGGGGGAGTGGTGTGTGGCACATTTGGGTCAATGTGCAAATCTATCAATGTTGGGAGGTCTTCATCTTAAAATAACATCTTTGCGTGATTCTTTAGGCGCAAGGGCTTTATTACTATTGACCCAGGCTGCTGTGGGAAGACTGGAGGTACCACCACCTGCTACAGGTTCCCATAGTGTGCCTCTGCCAACTCTTCCAAACAGGCAGAGAGGGCACATCAATTTGGTTCATGTCCCATGATGTCTACCCATTAGTGTCAACAGTTGGCTGAAAATGTCTAAAACTCAAAATTCTACCCATGGGAAGACTAACGTGCCATCAAATAAGTTGTAGAAATCTTCCAGGCAGTAATTACCCTTTGATTCCAGGAAACACAGGGGCCAATGTCCTTTGTTGGCCTACGGTCAACCCTAAAAATCAGTTCTATGGGTGATTATAAGTCTTATAAGTGTAGCCAATGACTGAGATGTGTCCCTTAGTGTTTAACTAACCTGCTGCCTATTGAACACAACCCATAGGTTAATGTAAACCAGTGATCCCCAACCAGTGGCTCCCCAACCCCTTGGATGTTGCTCTCAGTGCCCCCAAACCAGGGAGTTATTTTTGAATTCCTGACTTGGGAGCAAGTTTTGGTTGAATAAAAACAAGATTTCCTACCAAATAAAGCCCCTGTAAGCTGATAGGGTGCATAGAGGCTGTCTAATAGCCAATAACAGCCCTTATTTGGCTCCTCCATGAACTTTTATGGTGCTTGTGTTGCTCCCCAAGTCTTGTTATATTTGACTGTGGCTCATGAGTAAGAAAGGCTGGGGCTCCTTGATGTAAAACATAACATTGCCTTGGTCAGTTTAAAGGGCAAGGAAAGGCTTCCACTCAAGACCATAATATATTGTAGAGCCCCCTTGCAAGTGTGCTTTTAAAGTTTACTTCATTTCCCTTCTGTCGAGGCTGCCATCTTTGCTCTATACATGCAAATCAATATGGTGCCATGTATCTAGAAATGTGTATGCGTCAATCTTCCGCCTCCCCCTAGACACGAGCGTGTTTATGTTCATACTTTATACTGCCCCCTGATCTTCACAACCGCAGTCTTGGTACAAGAGCATGGAATTATGGGCCTTTTCCATTAAAGAACTAAGTGGGGTTTTTTCCCTATGTGACTTCTGATCAAAAAAATAGGGGAGTAATGCAAAACCATTCATTGAAACAGAATTCTACTTCCAGTAATTAAGGCTGCTATGAATTTATTTGCCCCTTCACTTTGCTTACTGAGGTATTGTGAAACCTAATTGGGGTAGAAGGCAGTAGCGTATGTGCAATTAATTAGCTGCGAGGCAACATAAATGGAAAATGGCGCCTCTTGCATGTTGCCTCGGCACTCCTGGTCACCAAAGGGTCATATTCATAGAGGGGGGGTCTGTATCATATAACCTTTATCTGGAATTCCTCTGTTATCATGTGCTCCTTTTCTCCACCTGGAAGTTCCTCTGCCCACCTGGAAGTTTCTCTGTTTTTCTGGAAATAATTGTCCAGGGCATTGGATAGGCTGAACTTGATAAACTTAATTGGTTTTTGGGTCTTTGGTGACTTGATGACTTGATTGTTTTTGGGCTTTGTATAGGTTGAGCTTGATTAGTTTTAGGCTTTGGACATGTTGAGCTTAATGAACAAGATTGGTTTTAGGATTTTGATAGGTTGAGCTTGATGAACTTGATTGGTTTTGGGCTTTGGGCTTGTTGAGCTTGATGAACTTGATTGGTGTTGGGCTTGTTGAGCTTGATGAACTAGATTGGTTTTGGGCTTTGGATAGGTTGAGATTAATTAACTTGATTGTTTTTGGGCTTTGGATAGCTTGAGCTTGATGACTTGATTAGGCTTTGGGCATGTTGAGCTTGATGACTTGATTAGTTTTAGGCTTTGGGCATGTTGAGCTTGATGACTTGATTAGTTTTAAGCTTTGGGCATGTTGAGCTTAATGAACTAGATTGGTTTTAGGCTTTGGATAGGTTGAGCTTGATTAACTTGTTTGGTTTTAGGCTTTGTGCATGTTGAACTTGATGAACTAGATTGGTTTTGGGCTTTGGATAGGTTGAGTTTAATGAACTAGATTGGTTTTAGGCTTTGGATAGGTTGAGCTTGATGAACTTGATTGTTTTTGGGCTTTGTATAGGTTAAACTTGATGACTTGATTAGGTTTTGGGCATGTTGAGCTTGATGACTCGATTAGTTTTAGGCTCTGGGCATGTTGAGTTTAATGAACTTGATTGGTTTTAGGCTTAGGATAGGTTGAGCTTAATGAACTTGATTGGTTTTAGGCTTTGGATAGGTTGAGCTTAATGAACTTGATTGGTTTTAGGCTTTGGATAGGTTGAGCTTAATGAACTTGATTGTTTTTGGGCTTTGTATATGTTAAACTTGATGACTTGATTAGGTTTTGGGCATGTTGAGCTTAATGACTTGATTAATTTTAGGCTCTGGGCATGTTGAGCTTAATGAACTTGATTGGTTTTAGGCTTTGGATAGGTTGAGCTTAATGAACTTGATTGTTTTTGGGCTTTGTATAGATTGAGCTTGATTACTTGATTAGTTTTAGGCTTTGGGCATGTTGAGCTTAATAAACTAGATTGGTTTTAGGCTTTGGTTAGGTTAAGCTTGATGAACTTGATTGGTTTTGGGCTTTGGTTAGGTTAAGCTTGATGAACTTGATTGGTTTTGGGCTTTGGATAGCTTGACCTTGATAGATGGGTGTCTTTTTATTCAGACTAATCTACAAAGTTCCTATCAAATAGAATTCAGTTGCTGCCATGTTTCAGTTAGCCCCAGTAACCCTGTGGCCAGTTTCTGCTTATCATCCACTTTTGAACATTAAAAAAATAGATGTGTTGTGATTAATTCCTAAAATGCAGTCGGTGCCGGGACAAGCCAAGGCCCCTTCACAAAAATGATGTTGACGTGAAATGTCTAACGCCACATGAATAGAAGAAGGAACAGACGAAGCAAGGTCAAAGCCTTCACGTACAAGATAGATAGGAAAAGGGCCAAGACTTGTGGTTGTGCTTAGTATAGTATCACACAAGCAGGTAAAACAAGGAGTATTTTGTGCAGAATAGAGAAGCCTTACGGGCAGAGAGGGTCGTATTGGCCACGTGTAGCAGTAGCCCGGCGGCTTTTGCAAACTCAGCACAGAAGCAAATGTCCCGAAAATGATAAAGTAACTGCTCAATAATGGTCTTGAGTTTGTTTTGCAGCATTTTGTGCTTCTTTGAAGCTGGGAGGTTTTTGTTGCGCTCGGTTCTCTGTTCCAGGCATATCTTGGCTGTCAGGAACATCTCGGTGTCTGTACAGCTCATTAACTCTACACTTCTTTGTGCCAAATTGATAGAGAACCTGCTTCTCCCCCTCCACCTCCCTCCTGTGAAGTTCACCTGAACTGTTGAAGGTTCACGGCGCATTTAATGGATACAGTGTGGGCGCAGAGCAGATCATTTGGCATCGCTTTCAATAATTACTAAACCTGTGTGTTCGCATCAGTTACAAACCAGTAATTTCGTGCCCAACGTGAGTTTTAATTGCTGTTGGATTTCCCAAAAAAAAATATCCAAGACAGAATCGAGAGAAAACGGAAGGTTTCGTTGCCCAACTGTGGCCAGTAAATGTCCTAGAGGGTCAAATCTGCCAGATATGGAGATGGGAGGGAATATGGGTAGCTTAGTGACCCCCAATTTTGGAAAAACCTGTCAACCTTTGAGCTGATAATGTTATGGGGGGACCCCCCCAAAAAATAAATGGTATTTATTGCAAGAGTAAATTACAGGGCAGAAGGCTTGGAAGTAACGCTTGGCAGTGTATGGGCATCAGGTTTCTTATTCTGGCACATACACAAGATTTTGGGGTGATACAAAGCTTGCCTTACTAACAGTGTCCCCTACTATCCAAGTTGCAAGCTGGAGTGATATCCCTCCCCCTCACCCCCAGCAGCCGATCAGCAGAACAATGGGAAGGGAGCAAGATAGCAGCTCCCAGTAGGTATCAGAATAGCACTCAATAGTAAGAAATCCAAGTCCGGCTTGGGACTCCTCCAGTTACATGGGAGTAGGAGAAACAATAGGATAGCTGAAAGCAGTTCTAATGTGTAGCGCTGGCTGAAAGCTCAGACTCAGGCACACTTTACTGCTGCGCTGCAAGTTGGAGTGATATCCCCCCCCCCTCACCCCCAGCAGCCGATCAGCAGAACAATGGGAAGGGAGCAAGATAGCAGCTCCCAGTAGGTATCAGAATAGCACTCAATAGTAAGAAATCCAAGTCCGGAATGGGACTCCTCCAGTTACATGGGAGTAGGAGAAACAATAGATTAGCTGAAAGCAGTTCTAATGTGTAGCGCTGGCTCCTTCTGAATGCTCAGACTCAGGCACACTTTACTGCTGCGCTGCAAGTTGGGGTTATATCCCCCCTCACCCCCAGCAGCCGATCAGCAGAACAATGGGAAGGGAGCAAGATAGCAGCTCCCAGTAGGTTTCAGAATAGCACTCAATAGTAAGAAATCCAAGTCCGGCTTGGGACTCCTCCAGTTACATGGGAGTAGGAGAAACAATAGGTTAGCTGAAAGCAGTTCTAATGTGTAGCGCTGGCTCCTCCTGAAAGCTCAGACTCAGGCACACTTTACTGCAGCGCTGCAAGTTGGAGTGATATCCCCCCCTCACCCCCAGCAGCCGATCAGCAGAACAATGGGAAGGGAGCAAGATAGCAGCTCCCAGTAGGTATCAGAGTAGCACTCAATAGTAAGAAATCCAAGTCCGGCTTGGGACTCCTCCAGTTACATGGGAGAAGGAGAAACAATAGGTTAGCTGAAAGCAGTTCTAATGTGTAGCGCTGGCTGAAAGCTCAGACTCAGGCACACTTTACTGCTGCGCTGCAAGTTGGAGTGATATCCCCCCCCCCTCACCCCCAGCAGCCGATCAGCAGAACAATGGGAAGGGAGCAAGATAGCAGCTCCCAGTAGGTATCAGAATAGCACTCAATAGTAAGAAATCCAAGTCCGGAATGGGACTCCTCCAGTTACATGGGAGTAGGAGAAACAATAGATTAGCTGAAAGCAGTTCTAATGTGTAGCGCTGGCTCCTTCTGAATGCTCAGACTCAGGCACACTTTACTGCTGCGCTGCAAGTTGGGGTTATATCCCCCCTCACCCCCAGCAGCCGATCAGCAGAACAATGGGAAGGGAGCAAGATAGCAGCTCCCAGTAGGTTTCAGAATAGCACTCAATAGTAAGAAATCCAAGTCCGGCTTGGGACTCCTCCAGTTACATGGGAGTAGGAGAAACAATAGGTTAGCTGAAAGCAGTTCTAATGTGTAGCGCTGGCTCCTCCTGAAAGCTCAGACTCAGGCACACTTTACTGCAGCGCTGCAAGTTGGAGTGATATCCCCCCCTCACCCCCAGCAGCCGATCAGCAGAACAATGGGAAGGGAGCAAGATAGCAGCTCCCAGTAGGTATCAGAGTAGCACTCAATAGTAAGAAATCCAAGTCCGGCTTGGGACTCCTCCAGTTACATGGGAGAAGGAGAAACAATAGGTTAGCTGAAAGCAGTTCTAATGTGTAGCGCTGGCTGAAAGCTCAGACTCAGGCACACTTTACTGCTGCGCTGCAAGTTGGGGTTATATCCCCCCTCACCCCCAGCAGCCGATCAGCAGAACAATGGGAAGGGAGCAAGATAGCAGCTCCCAGTAGGTTTCAGAATAGCACTCAATAGTAAGAAATCCAAGTCCGGCTTGGGACTCCTCCAGTTACATGGGAGTAGGAGAAACAATAGGTTAGCTGAAAGCAGTTCTAATGTGTAGCGCTGGCTCCTCCTGAAAGCTCAGACTCAGGCACACTTTACTGCTGCGCTGCAAGTTGGAGTGATATCCCCCCCCCCTCACCCCCAGCAGCCGATCAGCAGAACAATGGGAAGGGAACAAGATAGCAGCTCCCAGTAGGTATCAGAATAGCACTCAATAGTAAGAAACCCAAGTCCGGCTTGGGACTCCTCCAGTTACATGGGAGTAGGACAAACAATAGGTTAGCTGAAAGCAGTTCTAATGTGTAGCGCTGGCTGAAAGCTCAGACTCAGGCACAATGCACTGAGATGGCGCCTACACACCAATATTACAGCTACAAATACATTTGTTGGTACAAGAATAAAAGGTTAAATGGCAGAGAGAATTATTTGCTGTGTAACAGTGTCATTTAGAGATAAAAAGTGCCCCATAAACATCATGGAAGTATCTCTTTAAAGGGCTTCACATTTATTGATGTGTTCTACCTTCCTGAAACTTCCAGACAAGATGTAAGACGGAGGTCTTAGCTGAGATTCTATTTTATCACAGTGAGAATTCGCCTGTTTGAATTCAAAGGCCCCTTGTATGGAATGATAATTCCGCCATCTGGAAGGAGCACGTTGCAATGCAGAGAAGGAACATTTACGCTCCTTTGTGCATTAAAATGAAGCGAAACCAGATGTCTTCCATGATTTTGTCTCCCAATTGGGGTAAATCACTGGCAGATCACCTTATACGTCTGTCGTTATTCCTCCGGCAGTGAGGGACTTCTAATTACTGTACAAGGAACATTTGATAAGTAAATGCAAGGCGACAGTTACCTGAATATGACCAGGGAGAACAGAAAAACAAGTAGACATTTTTTCAGGGCAGATTCGTTTCCATGACCAACTGGACAAACAAAGATCAGCGACTGCCCGTAAAAGTAAGGAACGATCACCTGTAATATGTGATTTCTGGCGGCCATAGGTCTAGTACAAGTATGGGATCCAATATCTGGAAACCCCTTATCCAAAATGTTCCCAATTACGGAAAGGCTGTCTCCAATAAACTCCATTATAAGCAAATAATTCTAATTTTGGGGCAGAACAATCCTATTGGGTTTATTTAATGGTTAAATGATTCCCTTTTCTCTGTAATAATAAAACAGTACCTGCACTTGATCCCAACTAAGATATAATTACCCCTTATTGGGGGCAGAACAGCCCTATTAGGTTTATTTCATGGTTAAATGATTCCCATTTCTCTGTAATAATAAAACAGTACCTGTACTTGATCCCAACTAAGATATAATTACCCCTTATTGGGGGCAGAACAGCCCTATTGGGTTTATTTAATGGTTAAATGATTCCCTTTTCTCTGTAATAATAAAACAGTACCTGTACTTGATCCCAACTAAGATATAATTACCCCTTATTGGGGCAGAACAGCCCTATTGGGTTTATTTAATGGTTAAATGATTCCCTTTTCTCTGTAATAATAAAACAGTACCTGTACTTGATCCCAACTAAGATATAATTACCCCTTATTGGGGCAGAACAGCCCTATTGGGTTTATTTCATGGTTAAATGATTCCCTTTTCTCTGTAATAATAAAACAGTACCTGTACTTGATCCCAACTAAGATATAATTACCCCTTATTGGGGCAGAACAGCCCTATTGGGTTTATTTAATGGTTAAATGATTCCCTTTTCTCTGTAATAATAAAACAGTACCTGTACTTGATCCCAACTAAGATATAATTACCCCTTATTGGGGCAGAACAGCCCTATTGGGTTTATTTCATGGTTAAATGATTCCCTTTTCTCTGTAATAATAAAACAGTACCTGTACTTGATCCCAACTAAGATATAATTACCCCTTATTGGGGCAGAACAGCCCTATTGGGTTTATTTAATGGTTAAATGATTCCCTTTTCTCTGTAATAATAAAACAGTACCTGTACTTGATCCCATCTAAGGTATAGTTACCCCTTATTGGAGGCAAAACAAACCCTATAGATCCTCTCAGGTCCCTGTCCATGTTTCAAATGAGGGGTGGGCATGTCCTACTGGTCCCTGCCAGAAGCACAGTAGGAGGGAGATCCAATCACAGCCCTGCAGGCTACAGTTTTATTGCTATTGTTACTTTTTATTACTTATCTTTCTATGTAGGCTGTCCTCTAGACATTTTCCAGTCTCTCTTTCAAACCACTGCTTGGTTGCTTGATTAAATTGGACCCTAGCAACCAGATAGCTCTTGAAATGCCAAACTGGAGAGCTGCTGAACGAAAAGCTAGATAATTCAAAAACTGCAAATAATACAAATGTATAAATGACACACAAAGGGATATCTGTTCCCACGCAGTTCGCGCTTACATGATTACAATACACAATGAACTGGTTGCCTTGTCTGGGCGCTTTCCCCTTTAAATTGCTTCCTAGATGAACCGACGCTGCTCACTTAGTAATTAATGCCTTCAGAAAAGGAGTTTAACGATTGGGCTCTTGACAGTGATTCTGAGGGATGGACTCTCTTCCAAACGATTCATTGAACAAGTCCGTTGTCTTTGCCCCGAGCCCTAGAGTAGCTAATAGCTCACAAGTTGCTTTCAAACCAACTAATGGAGATATTGAGATTGGTTCCTCTGGGAGGGACAGGCACTTGAGGTTCTTCTCTGGAACTCTCTGCAATACAGCGACCATAATCCTCAGACTTGACTATCGAGCCAAGACACTTAGTCCAGGTATTCAATGAAGCCCCATGGTTTTGTCTATTACATGGGACATCTGATTCCTTCAGACATTACTAGTAGAGCTTCCCTAAGTCCTTCTGCTTCTTCTACTCCAGGCAAAGGTCCACACATGGAGTTGTCTATTCACCTTTAGATGCTCTATTCTGGTTGGTGACCCTAGTTTACTAGGTCACATCAAAATTGGGTGCAGTCACATCAAAAAGCACCGGCGACAAAAAAAAGACGCGGGCGACAACAAAAAGACGCAGGCGACAAAAGAAAAAGATGCGGGCGACAAAAGCGTTTCGCGAATTTTCTTGCCGTTTCGTGGATTTTATGGCGAAGCGAAACGAGACAGATTCGCTCATCACTACCCCCCTACAAAGTATACTATTAGGAGAAAGAAATTCCCAGCTGCATCTTAATGCGGCCATTAGCGATGAGCCAATGTGTCCCGTTTCGCCAAAAAATTTGCAAAAATACTGAAAAATTCAGTAGATGGCAGAAAATCCGGGAAACTTTTTTGTCGCGTGCAACTATTTTTGACGTGACCGCTCCTGTTTTGAAACAACCACGCCCATCTGACCCGCCACGCCCATGTAAACTCGCCACGGCTATTTTGACGCAACCGCAACTTTGTTTCGATGCGTGACGACTTTTTCCGCGGCAAAATGCGAATCCATGCCTGCCAAAAAAAATTCGCCCTTCACTAGTGGCCATACACAGGCAGATTTAAGCTGCCAATTTAGGTTCTTCTAGAGATTCACCAAACCCAGTTTTTCGAGTTCGGCCGAACCCCCGAATCCATTGAACAGGGTCCCCCAATATACCCGGGGAATCCCGGTGGGCCCTGGTCCTAGTGGGCCCCAGCTGCCCAGACCCGACCCTTGCCGGTGCTCCCCAGGCCGACTGTTCCTCCCCTGACGCATTAAATTTATGAGCTCTCGGGGAGGACGTCGGGTGGGGGACCCTGCGGGGGGTTAGGGGGGCCCCTGCAGGGGTGGGGTGTTGGGGGATACAGCCCCACGTGCAGGACCCCTGGGGCGGGAGTACCAGTGGGCCCTGCAACCCCCACTCCGACCCTGTGGCGAAACATTTGCTTGTTTGGCAACCTCGCTGTGTATGGCCACCATTACCTGTGGGACTGGGCTTTGAAGGACCCGGAACATGACATCTACCATACATACCACTGTTTGCACCATTATCTATCAATAAAATGTACTAAATTTTATCTGTATTATGCAACTCTGTGGTTAAAAAGCGGGATACTCCCCGCTATCCTGGAATTCTAGTTGGACTGTGGACTTACAGCTATTTTTTGACCTTGATTCATCTTGAAGGAACCCAATGACAATCCAGAAGTAGTGATGAGCGAATCTGTTCCGTTTCGCTTCGCCGGAAAAATCGCGAATCTTTCAAAAGATCCGCGAAACGGTGAAAAATTTGCGAAACGGCGAAAATGTCGTGCGACAAAAAAAAATTTGTCGCCCGCGGCTATTATTTTGTCGCGCGGCTATTGTTTCGTCGCCCGTGGCTATTATTTTGTCGCGCGGCTATTGTTTCGTCGCCCGTGGCTATTATTTTGTCGCGCGGCTATTGTTTCATCGCCCGCGGCTATTGTTTTGTCGCACGACTATTGTTTCGTCGCCCGCGGCTATTGTTTCGTCGCCCGCGGCTATTGTTTCGTCGCCCGCGGCTATTGTTTCGTCGCCCGCGGCTATTGTTTCGTCGCCCGCGGCTATTGTTTTGTCGCCCGCGGCTATTGTTTTGTCGCGCGGCTATTGTTTCGTCGCCCGCGGCTATTGTTTTGTCGCCCACGGCTATTATTTTGTCGCGCGGCTATTATTTTGTCGCGCGGCTATTGTTTCGTCGCCCGCGGCTATTGTTTCGTCGCCCGCGGCTATTGTTTTGTCGCCCACGGCTATTGTTTTGTCGCCTGCGACAATTTTTGGACGTGCGCCGAATTTTTCCACGGCAAAATTTTTCATTCGTTTCGCAAAACAATCCGCCAATGGCGAAACGTGGAAATTCTCCGCGAATCCATGCCTGCCAAAACTTTTCGCCCATCACTATCCAGAAGCAGAAAGGCTTCTCTTTTGTCCCTATATTTATATATATATATATACAGTACAGGTATAGGACCCGTTATCCAGAATGCTCGGGACCAAGGGTATTCCGTATAAGGGGTCTTTCCGTAGTTTGGATCTCCATACCTTGTCTACTAAAAAATCAATAAAGCGTTAATTAAACCCAATAGGATTGTTTTGCATCCAATAAGGATTATTTATATCCTAATTGGGATCAGTTACAAGGTACTGTTTTATTACTAGAGAGAAAAAGGAAATCAGTTTTAAAATTCTGAATTATTTGATTAAAATGGAGTCTATGGGAGACGGGCTTTCCATAATTCGGAGCTTTCTGGATAACGGGTTTCCGGATAAGGGATCCCATACCTGTATATGTATATTTATAATAAACAGACATGGGGGTGCTGAGAAGTCATTTCTGATGGATCTCTATTCCCAGCCCCCCCTATATACCCATCCCGCCGCCCCACCAGCGGTAATTACCCAATCTCCCTGTATGTATATACACTCTATCTCGTCTTATAAATGGGCTTGATTAAAAAAAATTGCAGCCGGCCTATAAAAGCCCGCAGCTAAGCAATGTTCTATTGAATAAAGCTTTTTACTCTTGTTGGCGAGATGGATGAACGTAATTATTCTGTGTATGTAAGTGTGTTACACATTCGTTTTCCTTCGCCGTATATAGATTACTCCGCGCAGTGAAGTCTGGGAGTCTGGACTGAGAGGAACAGGGACGTTATACAGACTGTTTAATAGGTATTAATTAAGGGGATATTAATTAGCCACATTTTTATGACCCTATTTCTTCTATGGGCCACCGTAAAGTGCCATTACCTGTCCTCGTGACATTGATATATGTGTAATAGTTAGGGATGCACCGAATCTATCTGTTTTGGAATTCGGCCAAACCCAGAATCCTTCGTGAAAGATTCGGCCGGATGTGAATGACGCTAACGAAGGGGAAAAAGAAAACATTTTCAATTTAGGGATTAGGCTTTGGTTCGGCCAGGACCATGGATTTGGTCGTATCCGAAAAGGATGAATCTTGGGCAAATCCCCAAACAAATCATGGATTTGGTGCATCCCTAGTAATAGCGTCACACTGGAGCTCGTTGCTAGGCCAGGCGCCCTAAGCAACCGGTTGGCCACCTCTGTCCACCCCCGCCCCTCAGCACGAGCGCACACATGTAGATGCAGGCAGGACTGGGAGCATCACTGGGACTGGAACGTTTGGACTAGGGGTAGGCAGAAATGAGCTATGTGCCTAGCGTCCCTCCAGCATTGAGCCCTAGGCACGTGTCTCTTCTGCCTTCCCCTAGTTCCAGCCCTGATGGAGCTCCAAGGGCCCACCAGAGAACCTGATATCAAGGCCCCACCAGAGAACCTGATATCAAGGCCCCACCAGAGAACCTGATATCAAGGGCCCACCGGAGAGCCTCATATTAAAGACCCACCAGAGGCCCTGATATCAAGGCCCCACCAGAGAACCTGATATCAAGGGCCCACCAGAGAACCTGATATCAAGGGCCCACCAGAGAACCTGATATCAAGGGCCCACCAGAGAACCTGATATCAAGGCCCCACCAGAGAACCTGATATCAAGGGCCCACCAGAGAACCGGATATCAAGGCCCCACCAAAGAACCTGATATCAAGGGCCCACCAGAGAACCGGATATCAAGGCCCCACCAGAGAACCTGATATCAAGGCCCCACCAGAGAACTGGATATCAAGGCCCCACCAGAGAACCTGATATCAAGGCCCCACCAAAGAACCTGATATCAAGGCCCCACCAGAGAACCTGATATCAAGGCCCCACCAGAGAACCTGATATCAAGGGCCCACCGGAGAGCCTCATATTAAAGACCCACCAGAGGACCTGATATCAAGGCCCCACCAGAGAACCTGATATCAAGGGCCCACCGGAGAGCCTCATATTAAAGACCCACCAGAGGACCTGATATCAAGGCCCCACCAGAGAACCTGATATCAAGGGCCCACCAGAGAACCTGATATCAAGGGCCCACCAGAGAACCGGATATCAAGGGCCCACCAGAGAACCTGATATCAAGGCCCTACCAAAGAACCTGATATCAAGGGCCCACCAGAGAACCTGATATCAAGGCCCCACCAGAGAACCTGATATCAAGGGCCCACCAGAGAACCGGATATCAAGGCCCCACCAAAGAACCTGATATCAAGGGCCCACCAGAGAACCGGATATCAAGGCCCCACCAGAGAACCTGATATCAAGGCCCCACCAGAGAACTGGATATCAAGGCCCCACCAGAGAACCTGATATCAAGGCCCCACCAAAGAACCTGATATCAAGGCCCCACCAGAGAACCTGATATCAAGGCCCCACCAGAGAACCTGATATCAAGGGCCCACCGGAGAGCCTCATATTAAAGACCCACCAGAGGACCTGATATCAAGGCCCCACCAGAGAACCTGATATCAAGGGCCCACCAGAGAGCCTCATATTAAAGACCCACCAGAGGACCTGATATCAAGGCCCCACCAGAGAACCTGATATCAAGGCCCCACCAGAGAACCTGATATCAAGGGCCCACCAGAGAACCGGATATCAAGGCCCCACCAAAGAACCTGATATCAAGGGCCCACCAGAGAACCGGATATCAAGGCCCCACCAGAGAACCTGATATCAAGGCCCCACCAGAGAACTGGATATCAAGGCCCCACCAGAGAACCTGATATCAAGGCCCCACCAAAGAACCTGATATCAAGGCCCCACCAGAGAACCTGATATCAAGGCCCCAGCAGAGAACCTGATATCAAGGGCCCACCGGAGAGCCTCATATTAAAGACCCACCAGAGGACCTGATATCAAGGCCCCACCAGAGAACCTGATATCAAGGGCCCACCGGAGAGCCTCATATTAAAGACCCACCAGAGGACCTGATATCAAGGCCCCACCAGAGAACCTGATATCAAGGGCCCACCAGAGAACCTGATATCAAGGGCCCACCAGAGAACCTGATATCAAGGGCCCACCAGAGAACCTGATATCAAGGCCCTACCAAAGAACCTGATATCAAGGGCCCACCAGAGAACCTGATATCAAGGCCCCACCAGAGAACCTGATATCAAGGGCCCACCAGAGAACCGGATATCAAGGCCCCACCAAAGAACCTGATATCAAGGGCCCACCAGAGAACCGGATATCAAGGCCCCACCAGAGAACCTGATATCAAGGCCCCACCAGAGAACTGGATATCAAGGCCCCACCAGAGAACCTGATATCAAGGCCCCACCAAAGAACCTGATATCAAGGCCCCACCAGAGAACCTGATATCAAGGCCCCACCAGAGAACCTGATATCAAGGGCCCACCGGAGAGCCTCATATTAAAGACCCACCAGAGGACCTGATATCAAGGCCCCACCAGAGAACCTGATATCAAGGGCCCACCAGAGAGCCTCATATTAAAGACCCACCAGAGGACCTGATATCAAGGCCCCACCAGAGAACATGATATCAAGGGCCCACCAGAGAACCTGATATCAAGGGCCCACCAGAGAACCTGATATCAAGGGCCCACCAGAGAACCTGATATCAAGGCCCCACCAAAGAACCTGATATCAAGGGCCCACCAGAGAACCTGATATCAAGGCCCCACCAGAGAACCTGATATCAAGGGCCCACCAGAGAACCGGATATCAAGGCCCCACCAAAGAACCTGATATCAAGGGCCCACCAGAGGACCGGATATCAAGGCCCCCCCAGAGAACCTGATATCAAGGCCCCACCAGAGAACTGGATATCAAGGCCCCACCAGAGAACCTGATATCAAGGCCCCACCAGAGAACCTGATATCAAGGCCCCACCAGAGAACCTGATATCAAGGGCCCACCAGAGAACCTGATATCAAGGGCCCACCAGAGAACCTGATATCAAGGGCCCACCAGAGAACCTGATATCAAGGGCCCACCAGAGAACCTGATATCAAGGGCCCACCAGAGAACCTGATATCAAGGCCCCACCAGAGAACCTGATATCAAGGGCCCACCGGAGAGCCTCATATTAAAGACCCACCAGAGGACCTGATATCAAGGCCCCACCAGAGAACCTGATATCAAGGGCCCACCAGAGAGCCTCATATTAAAGACCCACCAGAGGACCTGATATCAAGGCCCCACCAGAGAACCTGATATCAAGGCCCCACCAGAGAACCTGATATCAAGGGCCCACCAGAGAACCGGATATCAAGGCCCCACCAAAGAACCTGATATCAAGGGCCCACCAGAGAACCGGATATCAAGGCCCCACCAGAGAACCTGATATCAAGGCCCCACCAGAGAACTGGATATCAAGGCCCCACCAGAGAACCTGATATCAAGGCCCCACCAAAGAACCTGATATCAAGGCCCCACCAGAGAACCTGATATCAAGGCCCCAGCAGAGAACCTGATATCAAGGGCCCACCGGAGAGCCTCATATTAAAGACCCACCAGAGGACCTGATATCAAGGCCCCACCAGAGAACCTGATATCAAGGGCCCACCGGAGAGCCTCATATTAAAGACCCACCAGAGGACCTGATATCAAGGCCCCACCAGAGAACCTGATATCAAGGGCCCACCAGAGAACCTGATATCAAGGGCCCACCAGAGAACCTGATATCAAGGGCCCACCAGAGAACCTGATATCAAGGCCCTACCAAAGAACCTGATATCAAGGGCCCACCAGAGAACCTGATATCAAGGCCCCACCAGAGAACCTGATATCAAGGGCCCACCAGAGAACCGGATATCAAGGCCCCACCAAAGAACCTGATATCAAGGGCCCACCAGAGAACCGGATATCAAGGCCCCACCAGAGAACCTGATATCAAGGCCCCACCAGAGAACTGGATATCAAGGCCCCACCAGAGAACCTGATATCAAGGCCCCACCAAAGAACCTGATATCAAGGCCCCACCAGAGAACCTGATATCAAGGCCCCACCAGAGAACCTGATATCAAGGGCCCACCGGAGAGCCTCATATTAAAGACCCACCAGAGGACCTGATATCAAGGCCCCACCAGAGAACCTGATATCAAGGGCCCACCAGAGAGCCTCATATTAAAGACCCACCAGAGGACCTGATATCAAGGCCCCACCAGAGAACATGATATCAAGGGCCCACCAGAGAACCTGATATCAAGGGCCCACCAGAGAACCTGATATCAAGGGCCCACCAGAGAACCTGATATCAAGGCCCTACCAAAGAACCTGATATCAAGGGCCCACCAGAGAACCTGATATCAAGGCCCCACCAGAGAACCTGATATCAAGGGCCCACCAGAGAACCGGATATCAAGGCCCCACCAAAGAACCTGATATCAAGGGCCCACCAGAGGACCGGATATCAAGGCCCCCCCAGAGAACCTGATATCAAGGCCCCACCAGAGAACTGGATATCAAGGCCCCACCAGAGAACCTGATATCAAGGCCCCACCAGAGAACCTGATATCAAGGCCCCACCAGAGAACCTGATATCAAGGGCCCACCAGAGAACCTGATATCAAGGGCCCACCAGAGAACCTGATATCAAGGGCCCACCAGAGAACCTGATATCAAGGGCCCACCAGAGAACCTGATATCAAGGGCCCACCAGAGAACCTGATATCAAGGGCCCACCAAGAGCTCTTGCACTCCTGTTTATATTGAGCAAATTTTTCCTGAAGAACTCACCCTACCAGCCCAACCTCAACCAGGGCCCACAGGGGAATTTCCCAGTATCCCAAAAGCCAGTGTTGTTTATTGACCATGGTAACATGGTAATCCATGCAAGACTAGACTAATCACTAGTGATGCGCAGGCCTGCCCAACTCCTGTGAGCAGGTTTGACCAACCTCTGCATACCATTGTCAGGTCCTCACCGGAGGCGGGATTTGGAAGAGAGAGTGGAAGCAAGAGTGGGGGGAGAGTGTAAGGAAGAACCCAACCCATTCGCAACCTTACTTCCCTCTCAAGCCTTTTATAGGCTTGCATCTTCTTGGTCACACCCCCTTCCATGACATCATAGTGGGGTGGGTCTATAAATTCGAAGGAGCACCACGTTCCTAGGAAGGAACTTTCATTAACCCCTTAGACTGATATCATACCAAGTGGGCGAGCAGCATAATCAGCATTAAAGGGGTTGTCCACCTTTGAGTTTATTATAATGTAGAAAGTAATATTCTGAGACAATTTGCAATTGGTCTTTATTTTTTTAGTTATTTCACTTTTTCTTCAGCAGCTCTTTGGTTTGGAGTTCCAGCAGCTATCTGGTTGCTAGGGTTCAAGTTACCTTAGCAACCAGGGAATGGTGGGAATGAAAGAAGGGTATGTGAATAGGGGCAGACAGGAATAGAAAGATAAGTAATAAAAAGTAACAGTAACAATAAAACTGGAGCTTCACAGAGCTATAGGTTTTGGTTGCCGGGGTCAGTGACCCCCATTTGAAAGCAGCAAAGATGTAGAAGAAGGAGGCAAATAATTCCAAAAACTCTAAAAACAAATAAAGAAGACCAACTGTAAAGTTGATTAGAATTGGCCATTCTTATCGATGAGCGCAATTTTTCGCCAGGCACGGATTCGCAGCAGAATTCCGCACTGGCAGATTTTTCCGTGAAACGTGCTCAAAAATTCAATTTTGACGTGCAAAAAAAGTCGCGAGTGTCAAAAAAAATTGCTGTGCGTGTCATTCTTTTGAGGCGCGTCATTTTTTGCCTTTTGCTAATTTTTCGACATTTCTCGAAAGGTTCGCGAAACGGGACAGATTCGCTCATCGGCAGTAGTGATGAGCGAACCTGTCCCTTTTTGCTTCGCCATAAAATTCCCGAAACGGCAAAAAAATTGTGAAACGCATTTGGCGCGCAATTATTTTTGTCGCCCGTGTCTTTTTTGCCACCCGCGTCTATTATTTGTCTTTTTTGCCGCGACCACGCCCAATTTTGCTGTTACCAAGCCCAATACTTCCGTGGCGAATTTTCACAGAAGTTTCGCGCAACAATTCGCCAATGGCGAAATGCAGAAATTCGCTGCGAATCTATGCCTGCCATTCTATCACATGCTCAAAGTTAACTCGAATGGGAACATCCCCTTAAGAGACGATCGCTAGACAATTCTCTGCCTCCGGAGATATCAGGGGATAAAAAGAAATGATCATTTCGCCAATTCTGCGCCTTCCCCGAGCCGCCGCCGCCACCCCGAGGGACCGAGAACCCCTGCTTATTGTTATCATTTTACATTTTCTAAAAAATTGAGCTCATTCCGCATTCCGGATGCCTGCGCTCCCCAGATAAATGGCCCACTTGCACATGGCGAATGCGTATAATGCGGCGCATTAAGGATCGCCCATTAGGAAGGGATTAAACTGCGCGGTCAGCCCCCGCCGAGCATGTAAAATGCCTACAATGGCGCTCAGGCAAGGACTCGACTGTATTCCATCTCCTCTCTGCCGCCCCGTCAATCCGTCTTAATGATAAACTATGATTTCCCTTCGTGGCCAGGGACGTTGGGTATTTGTGGCGGCTTGCAGAAGGGAGCAGTCAGGCTGCCGCAATCATCCGGGGACGCGTATTGATCATTGCCAGCCGTCTTATACGCCACAGCTCGCTGCTTTCCCTCCCGGCGAGACTTTTCCACGCCGCCGAGAGCAATGTAATCCCATTAAATGCACAAAAAAAAAAAAGAAAAAATGGCCTTAACCGTACGCCGGCGTTCTCTATCCCTCTCATTCCGATCAAATGGCCAGCGCCGGCGTCGAATGATTGAAATACGCGGCGCCGGGTTACGCCGCCGCTAGATATCGATCAGGGTCTAATTCAAGATTAAGATTTTAAAATCAGTGCAGCGGCCTGGTTCCCACACACACAGACACACTAAAATAAGGTAGAAAAGGTAAAAAATAGGAATTGGAAAATCCAAAGCGGCTGCGTGAGCGTGGGAATGGCGGCAAGGGTGTGCGATGGGTTTTAGGACAAATAAGTAACTAGCATAGATATATATGTACAGTAAGATCACAATCACTCCAGATGTGCCATTAGGCTCACTGCAGAAAATGGATTTAAAGCACTTCATTAACCCCAGGCATGCCAGTAAGCTCACT